>NC_069802.1:3002343-3302578 GCF_027406575.1 Nycticebus coucang
TTGATTAACCTCAGCAAAAAAGCACTGGAACAACTGAAAATACTAAGTTTCCTGTTCTGATAACCACATGGCCAAGTCATCTTTTGCCATGGATGCCCCATGCAAGGGCAGCAGAAATTAACTTCTCATTGCAACTGATTACAAAGAGGGAGCAGCCTGAGGGTGGAAGACTCCCCCTGTAGCTTACAAGAACTATTGTTCTGGTCTTCTGAAGGTGTCTGCAGTAAGCAGCATCTTTGATAGTGAGGGTTTTAGGTAACAGCAGTCCTGGTACTTAGACTAATGTATGCACACACTTTAAAGAGATCAGAGCAGGGATTTAACAAGTTAGAACTGAATCTTTGTTTGTAAATGATATTCATAATATTCTTATGAATCATGTGCTTGTACTATTAGAGGAGAAAGTTCAAAGTTCTAAAATCTTTCTAAAGTCCTAAAAGTCTTACACATAAACAAGTCTTGTGAAAAGGAGAAACTAGTGAATATCTGAGCATTTTATCAGCCCAGACTTGACTCAGTAGGGAACTGTCTGTATGTCTGCTATTCTTTTTAGAGAGAGTAAAATCACTTCCTTGTTTCTCAAGATCCTACCTGATTAGAGCACCAGAGGGCAGGACATGGTGCTGGGGGTCTTCTGGGAAGGGAACACGTGGGCATTCCTCTACCCTGGCTTGAGCACCCTGCAGCCCCACGTGGCCGGAGCCCTCGTGCCCTGTTTGGTGGCAGAGGAGGCCTTTGACTGGTGTGGCTACTGTAGGGCCTCTTGAGCTCCTTTGATGTCATGGGGTGATTAACAATTTTAGTTGGGAGTTCTAACTTCAAGTGAAAAAATCAAAACCAAACATCTTTAAACATACTCAACCCTTGGAATTGACTTCACTTGCAGTGGGATCAAGTTGATTTCGCCCTCTGGACCTGGATCCCCTTCAGCCGGTCGGATCTCCTGGACTTGGCTTGTGAGGCTGTCCCTGCAGGAGCTCACTGGCTGCCTGGCTCACCCCGTCTGGTCACTTCCAGAAGTGGCAGAACATGTTGTCCCTGTTGAAGGTCTTCGGTTAACTTTGTTTTCTCCTCTTCCCCCAAAGGACTCTTGTTGCAATGTGTTCACGTTCTGCCTTTCCAGACCATGAGAACATTGAGACCAGACACTTTTTATGTGGTGTCCCCAGTGAACTGAACACCTGTGAGGTTGAAGGATCCGTCAGTCACAGCTTGTGAGTCACAGATGAGTCAAGGGAAACCCAGGCTGCACGGGGAAGAGCTTTCACTAATCACATGCCACGACACCGGCTTAAGACATAAGACAGAACAAGTGGATTGATTCCAAGTGTTCCAAAATTGAGCGCCTAGTCAGCTGAATTGTACCAGAAGTACAACTGAGTGGCTTTTCAGAGACGATCCCCTGGTTTACCCAGAAAACAAGCAGGAGCCCCTGTCGTCTGCCTGCCTCCTCCCGGCATTGCCCTGCAGTTCACTGGAGCCCCAAATGCCACCGAACCTTACAAGGAAAGCTGTTCTAGGCAGCAGAAGATCCTGATGCTGCTTGTCTGGCCTCTTAGGCTTGAAGAAGAGTGTCCCTCTCAATTCGGTGGTTTTATGGCCAGTCCAGAGGAAAAGGGTGCCGATAAAACCGACACTGCGGAGCCACGTCTAGGAACCATCAGATGCCCACCCTTTGGGCCACGTGTCTTACACATGCACCCTTCTCTGGGTTCTGGATTCTGTGTTTGGGAGTGGGTTTTGGTGGCATTTGGGGGATTTTTTTTTCTTTTTATGTTTGCATTTAGCTAATGGCAGATTGAAACCACTTGCTGTGCAAATATTTTTACATACTTTATGTTCCCTAATATTTCATATTCAGAATAAGGAAAATTAGAGAAGAAATTAACACAGTAGCCAAGGGCCCCTAGCCTTAGGATACATCATCTTCCATGAGGGTAGGGGACGGGCACAGCTCACTCAGCTCACTGGCCACCCCACACCATCTCCTGAAAAAAAGAAGGAACTGGATGGACCAGGCTGTTTGTTTTATGAGGAAAAGGAGTGACGCTCGCTGACAGCTGTGAGTGACAAAGACTTCCTCTTCCTTGGCTGTGTTACAGGGTGTAGTTTGGGTTGGCTCCTGCAGAACTCAGGGTGCAAGCTAGTGACAAATAGGGAGGAAGGGCAAAGCAAGGAGCCCGGGGCCATCCCCTGGGGCTCCCGGCGTGTGGAGGGGCTCTTGGTTTGGCACAGAGAGCCCTGTGTTGGTGCAGAGCAGGGCTGGTAGTCGATGGAGAGGTGGGAAGAGTGAGGGAATAATACACAAAACACAAAAGTGACCACTTCTGGATCCTTTGTGACAACCTATTTGTGTGTGTGTTGCTGTAAGAGGAATAAAGCTAATCTGTTTTCCAGAAAACCTGCATCTGGACACCTGGTGATAGACCCACTCTAGTTTCCCTCCCTCTCCACCCATGAGCAAGGCTAGACACAGAACTTGGTCCTCAAACAAAAGATTCAGTCGATTAAGAAAGGGCGGACCCAAGTCTATTGTCACACAGGACTTCAAGGCTGTTGTTTATCATTTCAAAGCATTTATGGACATGCTCATAATTCCTTTATAATTTGCTGGGCATTTGACTCTATAAAAAGTGCCAATGTTCATGCAAGTTGGCTGCCCTTTTTATTAATACATCCCCTTTTATCGTATGTGCTAAGACAAATCAATTTTGGGAAAATCAGTACATAACCCCCTACTACCACCCTAAAATGCAAAGAAAAGAGACCGAGAGGCCATTCTTTTCACCTAATGGCATGCCAAATGGCTCAAGTTATAAATAAAGCCATAAATGAAAAGGTAGATTTCCCTAAGTAATCAGAAAAGCGTCGTGTTCACCCCATGTCAGAGATATTTGGATTTTGCTACCAACAGAGAAAATAAAGACCCTGGGTGGGAGCAGAAAGTCCCCCTCGATGCTGATATTTCTATGGCAGTCTGATAAGGGCAGGTGTTATGGTATGGGGACACCTTTTGTGTTGCTTCACCAAGTCACTGCGTCATTAGGCCTAGAATTAGGAGGAAGAGAACACAACTAATTATAGGAAAACAAAGGAGTGTTTTGTTATGAACATTTTGTGCTTCCTCAGTGTAATAAAAGTCTCAAGAGGCATTTAGAGCATTCCTTGAGGAATGCTGTGTCACCCTGGTATCTGCAGAACTCTTTTTTTTTTTTAATTTGGCTGGGGCTGGGTTTGAACCTGCCACCTCTGGCATATGGGACCGGCGCCCTACCCGCTGAGCCACAGGCGCCGCCCTGCAGAACTCTTTATAAAGAAGTGATGTGGGAAGGGAAGCCCCAGACAGGAACACAGAGGCCCTGAGATCTAATGCAGAGTTGGTGAGTCAGGACTGTCAAACACATTTTTGTGGAACATACCATGTGCTAGGACAAGGATGTGGGAGGAAGAGGAAGCCCTTTTAGGTCAGGAGCTGCTGGTTGTCCAGGCACCATTCCTAGATACATTTCTTGAAATTCCACTGAGGGCCATTTTCGTAAGAGTTCCTCCTGGGACGGCTTCAGTGGCTGCAGCCTCTGTATCAGGAGTCACCTGCTGACGGAGGCGTAGTGAGGATCTGTCTGTCTGCACTGGGCGATGGGAAGCTCCAGGCACAGGAGGAAACCTGCTGCCGTTTTCCAGGGGATCCCACTGAGAGGCTGTTTGACTTGCCCTGGGGGATACAGGCGATGATTTCACAGGTGGGGCTTATTTCTGTAGAAATGGCCTTAATTATTGCCCCATTTCCTCCTGTTAAGTAAGGGAAACCATGCTAGTTTGTTATTTAGAATAAAGAATAAAACAATGAAAACACGTGGGTGGGCTTGGGGTCAGGGTCCCTGAAGACCTCTCAGAAGTACTGACCTTGGCTCCGTCTAATACTTGGTATCCGAGCTTCTTCATCTATAAAATGAGGGTGGTGGTACTTCTGTGAACGGTTACCAGGTGTTTTACCAAAGGCAGCAGGAACGTTAGTGAGAGTCCCCCGTGCTCGTGAGCTGGTGAGCTGTGCAGCGGACTCCTGAGAGCTGAGAGAGGAGCCAAGGGAGAAGCCTAAAGGACACGATGGACTAGGGAGTCCTGACATATGTACAGCCCTGGGCTGACCATTGAGCCAAGAAACCCAACTCATTTCCCTGCCTCTCATCTTTCCACATCTTATTCCAATCTGTATCAACCACTGCAGTGGTTTTTATAATCAATAGTAATGTTTACATCTGAGAACATTAATGCAGCGTTGTTAACTATTCATTAACAGGCTAGAATGAGAAAATCTAATGAAAATAATTTTGTTCAATTTCATTACAACATAATGAGCCAATTTGTTTTACTGAATTGATTTCTTATATGCCCGTATAGCTAAGCAGAATAAGATAAAGTTTGCTATTCTTGGCGGACAGGGGATATTTCAGTTGTGACATCAAGATTCAGGTTTCATGTCATGGAAATATTAATAATAACGTTTGCAAAAATAAAATTTGCAAAAAGAGCAAGAGTCATGCCTAAAGCAACCAAGTCTGGTCTCAGTTGTCTATGGGGTCTATGTAACCTAATTAAATACACTGAGTTTGTAATGGAATCAGCAACATTGCTAGGTCTCATGCAACTTTCATGTATCCTTTGTTCCTTTTTTTAAAAAAAGGTCTAAACCTTTAAATTATAATGTAAAAGAAAAGACTGCTTCTGTTTCTCTTCTGATTTCTACAGCCATGAAGATCCACAACTATTTCCAGAAAATGGCGAGCTCCTCCCAACTTCATGACTTACACAAAAACATTTTCATTTTAACAGATTAATGCCACTAGTTTCTTTCTCCCTATAAGAAATCATTTCTTTCTGTTGTAATTGTTTGCAAGTCCCTTTCTCAAACATTCTCTCAGTTATCCTTATACAAGGCAGTAAGTTAGGTCAAATGTTGTTATAGCCCAGGACACCAAGGTCCCCAGATGCAGCAGCCTCGCCAAAGTGTATGGCTGGTAACTAGAGAGACGAAAAGGACACAAAGCACTGGCTCTTGACTGTGGAAGGTAGATGAGATGTTTCTCTTGAACTTTTTCACACCTTTCCTCAAAGGCAAATAGGTTCTGTTGCCCACCAAGTGTCCAAAATACCCCACCTAAAATTAACTCCTCTTCTCTCTTTTATCAAGTTATGATGCTCAAGGGACCCTACCTAGGAGCACAGGCCACTTGTAAAGAGGACCCCACAGACTCCTTAAGAGCCGTGTTGACCCGGCTGTGAAGGCGGTGGTAGGTGATTAGCAGTGAGGTGGAGTTTCTGAGGCTTATTTGTGCAGCTTCCCTGGCTTCTGCATGGGGTAACCAGCCTGTGCTTGCTCCGTGCACAGTGCCATTCTAACAGGTCCTATTACAAGTCTTGTGGGGCTTACGGGGGGATAAGACTGTGAAGCTGGCCATGACTGTCTTCAGCCCTAATGGTGCATCCAGCTCTGCATCTGTGGCCTGATGGGGCCGCTGGCTGCCGAGGCATCCTGGGTAGAGGTTCTTAGAGACGGGATCCCGCCCTGTCATTGTCTAGGCCTGACTGCAATGGTGCAATCATAGCTCACCGTGGACCTTAAAACTCTGGGCTCAAGCAATCCTTCTGCCTCAGCATGCGGAGTAGCTGAACAGCAGGTTCACACCACAGTGCCTGGCTGATTTTTTTTTTTTTTTTTTAGAGACAGAGTCTCACTTTGTCGCTCTCAGTACAGTTCTATGGTGTCACAGCTCACAGGAACCTCCAGCTCTTGGGCTTAGGTGATTCTCTTGCCTCAGCCTGCCAAGTAGCTGGGACTACAGGCACCCGCCATAACGCCCGGCTATTTTTTGTTGAGGTTTGGCCGGGGCCAGGTTCAAACCAGCCACCCTGGGTATATGGAACCGGCGCCCTACTCACTAAGCCACAGGCACGGCCCCTCCTGGCTGATTTTTTAATTTTTTGTAGATACAGGGTCTTTGTTTCCCAGGTTGGTCTTGAACTCCTCCTGGCCTCGAACAGTCCTCGAACAGTCCTCCCACCCTGGTCTCCCAAAGTACTGGGATAGGTGTGAACCTCTGTGCCTGCCCAGGGCAGAGGTTCTTAAACCTTATTGTGCATTGGAATGATCTGAGGAGCTCATAAAAACAGGTACTTAGCAGCCCTCTCTCCTGGAGCAGTCACCTGGCGCTGTTGACACTGTGGACCAGGTGACTCTGTGATTGCTTTTCCTGGGCTCCCCTGGCCTCTCCCTGCCCACTAAACACCAGTAGCACCTCCTAGGCTGTAGCAATCAAAAATGTCTCCAGACATTATCAGATGTTTCTCGGGGGACCAAGAACTGCTGTATTAGGGACTCTAATTCCTGAGAGGGGAGCGGCCCAGCATTCTGTTTTTGACAGGCTCCTCGGGGAGTCGGAGTCTCTTGTGTGCCCTGGTGGGCCTTTCTTCCTTTTCAACATCCCCGTGTTTCAGCTCCTGCTTCCGAAGTGGCCTGGCAGGTTCACAGTAGTCTGCAGAGCTGTAGCTCAATTCTTCCCTTCCCGGCCAGGCCCCTGGCACTGCCCAGAGGCAGTTAAATGACCGAATCCACAAAATCAGGCCATGTGCTCAGCTCAGCCCCCTCTCTGCCTCCAGAGAACACGTGTGCTTAATCACAGGGTCCCTTGGGGGTAATTCCCGTTGTGGTGTAACTTCAAGAAAGCACTAAATAGCCTGCCGTGATGGGATCTTTGGACCCCAAAGGAGACAGAGGGTATCAGCCCAACAGACTCCTGGGGGGGAATATCTGGAGCAGATGATGCTGGCAGCAACTTCCTGCGCAGCTGAGGGTTCCCAAGGGAGGCTGGACCTGAACCCACCCTCAGGTGAGGCAGCCTCCAGTAGAGACTGTCACCCTGCTGTCCTGCTGGAGCTGGCACTAGCAAAGCAGGACCCAGGACCCGTGCCGTGCTTCTAGCATGAATGAGCCAAACGCTTTCTGGAATTCCGTTGTTTAGTCTGACTCCTGTGGTCGGAGCTTCCTCTGCAGACAGTCATATTGGGGTGTTGTCGTCCATTTGGCCTGAGGAAAATCTCCTACAGGATCTCTCAAAGGGCTGTGTTCTGGACGAGCTGCTTCATTCACGAGCAAAGGCCCTTCTCTGGGGTCTTTACAGTAAACTGTGTTGTTTAAAGTCAACCGGGATGCGAGGTGGCAGCTGCTGCCAGCAGGCGCTTTCTCCAAGTGGACGTGGAGGACGGTGATGGTGTTTGTGTCTTTGGTCCACCCCCTAACACTTGAAGCTCTTGCTCAGTTATACTTAGGAATAATGTCTTTATTTGCTTCTCATTGGAAGAAGACATGCCTGAGATGTGAGCTTGTGGCTTGTGTATTTCCTTTTTTTTCCATTTTCTAAATTTCAGGTTAATATGAGGGTACAACTGATTAAGTTACAATGCCTGCATTTGTTGGTAGGGCCCCTGTTGTAGTGGTGCTCCACCCCCCGGAGGGGCGCCCTGTTCCCTTACATTGTGCCCCTTAGCTGGGAGCTCACCAGTCCCCCTCAAGGCTCCCCGCTGCGCCTTCGTCCTCCTCCCCCAACTTGAATTAAATTGAGTTTTTCTCTTGTATGGGCATGTATTAATTCCTCTACTGACTTCACACTAGTAATGAGGACATTGGATACTTGCTTTTCCATTCTTGTGACACTTTACTACAGAGAATGTTCTCCAACACTTTGTATTTCTTACAGAAGCACCAGAGCCCATTAACACCATTCTAGTAGAAAGAACAGCTAAGCCAGCTAGTGGTTTCCAGTTCTCAAAGAAGCCACACTGTGTCTATCCCCTAAATATTCCTGGAGAGAGAGAAATGACATCCCCACAGTGGTGGTGTGGTTAGAACAAAGAACACCACCGCCTGAGTCTGAAAGAACTTGTCCTAAGATCTCTCTTAGAACTCTGAGTGTTAATCGTGGTCCAATGTCAAGGGAAATGATGTGCGAAGTTGTGGTGTCCCAGCAGTTTGGTTCAAACGTGTTGCAGACCTGGGGCCTTTCAGCCTCACGCTCAGTCTGTGTTCACAGTTTACACAGTGACCAAGTCCATCCTCCCGTCTTTACGTCCACCCCAGCTTATATGTTTACATGGTGGAGCAGCATCAGAGAAGGCGAAACCTAACAACTGGTTTCAAGCTAAAATAATTTATACTAAAAACATTTTGAAAGCTAAACATTGTCCTAACCACTGTCTGTTTCTGTGGGCCTCATCCAGGGAGCTGTGGGTGTAGACTTTGAGATGGACAATGTCTGAGCCAGGCTGAGATGTAGAATTTTAGGACTTTGTCTTTTTTAGTGGACTGAGAAATTGTCCAGTCAAGGCCTTTCACTTTACAGATGAGAAGACTGAGGCCTGACAACTTAAGTGGTTTGTTTCAGTGAACACAGTGCGTGGGTACAGAAAAAGAACAAGTGACATACCTTCTTAATTTCTGACCTGGTTTTCTGCTAACTGCAGAATTCTGTTGCTCACAAAGTGTTTTTCCTACTTGATATCCACAGCACTTCCTGCCAGGCAAAAGGAAAGAAAAATTCCCAATTGAGACCAGTTGAGTTTAACTTAGGAGGAGCAAGCAAGTAGCCATGTGTGTGTGCACATGTGCGTGCATATGTGCATGTGTGTGTGTATGTGCACACATGTGTGTACGTGTGTATGTGTGTGCGCATGTGTGTATATATGCATGCACCTGTGTGCATTGTGTATGTGTGTATACATGTGTGTGCATGTGTATATGTGTGTGCACGTGTGTGCATGTGTGTCTGTGTGTCTGTGCATACATGTGTGTGCATGTGTATGTATGTTTGCACGTGTATGCATGTGTATATGTGTGTATGTGTGTGTGCGTGTGTATGTGTGTGTGCGTGTGCATGTGTGTGTGCATGCATGTGTGTGCATGTGTTTATGTGTGTGTGCATGTGTGTGTGTATATGTGTGTGTGCGCACGTGCGCGTATGGGGGCATGGGGAAACAGTTCCCTCAGGCTGCATTAACAAAATGCCACTGAAATAATTTCCTTACAGTTCTGGGGTCCAAGATTGAGGTGCTGGCAGTACTGTTTTTTTTCTGAGGGCCACACTGGAAGGATCTGTCCTGAACCTCTCTCCTGGGCTCACAGGGGGCTGCCTCTTCCCGCAGCTTCACACAGTCTTGGCTCTGTACCTTTCTGTGTTTTAATGTGGAAGGAAACCACCTTCCTGTAAGGATACCATCATGTTAGATTAGGAGCCACTCCATGACCTTATTTAACCTTAATTTCCTCTTTAAAAACCCTCCCTCCAGGGCGGCGCCTGTGGCTCAGTCGGTAGGGCGCCGGCCCCATATACCGAGGGTGGCAGGTTCAAACCCGGCCCCAGCCAAACTGCAACCAAAAAATAGCTGGGCGTTGTGGCGGGCACCTGTAGTCCCAGCTACTCGGGAGGCTGAGGCAAGAGAATCGCTTAAGCCCAGAAGTTGGAGGTTGCTGTGAGCCGTGTGAAGCCACGGCACTCTACCGAGGGCCATAAAGTGAGACTCTGTCTCTACCAAAAAAAAAAAAAAAAAAAAAACCCTCCCTCCAAATACAGCCATGTTCTGAGGTCCTAGGGGTTAGGATTTCAACACATGAATAGGAGTGGACGTGGTGTGGTGCACACATTGTGTGCACACATGCACATTTTGGTGCAAAAGTCAGAGAACAAGAGAGAAAGACCAACAGAGAGAAAGGGAGAAAAGAGAGAGGACGTGGGTGGGACTGAGAGCCGCCACGGGCCTGCGGGAGGCGTGTTCATTTCGTGCCAGGGCCTTGACAGAAGATTCATGGGGAAAGAAAGGGAGAGAAGTGAGGCTTCTTCCTGGACAAGTACCTAGACGCTTGGGACTCCATATTGTTGTCGACAGGGCCGGGAGGACTCAAGCCTGGTGCTGTCAGTCCTCCAAGACAGTGGGGTGAGGTTAGAACATGATGGCTTAGGTAGTTTGTTTGGTTTGTAATTAGGTAAGTCCAGTAAGTAGGTGGAGGGGATTAAAAGATCTAGCCCTGTGCCATCCAACATGGTGACAGCGAGCCTCATGTGGCTAATGAGTACTTGAAATGTGGCTCTTCCACATTTTTTTTAAAGAGACCAGGTCTTTTCAGTCTGTCACCTAAGCTGTATAATTATAGCTCACTGTAGCCTTGAACTCCTGGGCTCAAGCAATCCCCCTGGTTCAGCCTCCTGAGTATCTGGGACTATAGGTATAGGTATGTGCCATATTTTTTGTGCTTTTTTTTTTTCTGATAGAGACAAGTTCTCTCTATGTTGCCAAGGCTGGTCTTGAACTCCTGGCCTTAGGCAGTTCTCCCACTTCAGCCTAAGTGCTGGGATTGTAGGCGTGAGCCACTGCGCCTGACCAAATTGAAATGTGCTGCAAATGTGAACCACACAGTGGGTTTAAAGGACTTAGTATGAAAAAAGAATATAAAATATCTAATTTTGATTACATGTTGAAATGGTAAATTTAACATCAGATTAAAGTATTATAATGAATTTTACCATTTTTGTTTTGTTTTATGTAATGTGACTACAAGAGTATTTAAAATACCTATGTGGCTTTCATTACATTTCTGTTGGACAGCTCTGTGCTTCCACAGAGTACGCAGAGCACCAAAGATTGAATGGAATTAGGCTCCTGCTGTTTTGAAAGGATGGAAACTAGATGTATATGTATGTAATTTTGTATCTTACATTTTTTATTTAATTTATAATTGTTTCCCTTTTGTTTGCTATTCTCTACAAATATTTTAACATTGTAGGGCAGAATTTTTCCAACATACATAAAAGTGGACAGAGTAGGTCAGGCACAGTGGCTCACACTTATACTCCAGCACTCTGAGAGGCCAAGGTGGGTGGATTGCCTAAGCTCACAAGTTCGAGGCCAGCCTGAGCTAGAACAAGTCCCCATCTCTAAAAACAGCCGGGCATTGTATAGTCCCAGCTACTCGGGAGGCTGAGGCAAGAGAATAACTTGAGCCCAAGAGTTTGAGGTTGCTGTGAACTGTGATGCCACAGCACTCTACCAGGGGCAACAAAGTGAGACTCTGTCTCAAAAGAAAAAAAGTAGAGTAAATAATGTAATGAGCCCCATATATACATCTACCAGTTTTAACAATTATCAACATTTTATAATTTTATTTCATTCCCTGCCTCTCCTTTTCCAAGATAATTTAAAAATAAACTCAAGACACTATGTAATTTCACCCTAAAATACTCAACAGAAAGTATAGTTTGAATAGGCTGCATAGTGATTTCCTTCGAGGCATGTCATAATTGAGTAAACCTATTTCCTGGACATAGGACATTTACTTAGACATGGACTTAAGTTTTCAAATTTTCACTATCTTGGCTGGGCATCGGGTGGCTCATGCCTATAATCTTAGTACTCTGGGAGGCTGAGGTGAGTGGATCTCTTGAACTCAGTAGTTCCAGACCAGCTTGAGCAAGAGTGAGACTCCGTCTCTACTAAAAATAGAAAACCTAGCTGGGCACCGTGATGAGTGCCTATAGTCCCAGCTACTTGGGAGGCTAGAGAATCGCTTGAGCCCAGGAGTTGGAGGTTGCTGTGAGCTCTGATGACACCATGGCACTCTACCCAGGGCGACAGAGTGAGACTCTGTCTCAAAAATGAATAAATGAATAAATAAATGTTTACACAGCTATGGTTTAATAAAAATAAATAAATATAAAAAAATAAATGTTTCTTTTTTTAAATGTTAATTTAAAAAAGAAAATTTTCTCTATCCTAAATAATTTATGGTGAACATGTTTTAGTATAAACCTCTATGTTTTTAGGCTGAATTATTAGAAGCAGAATTACTGATTTAAAATAGGAGATATTAAAAATATCCATACATACCCCGAATTGCTTTCTAAAAATTTACACTCCTACTATTAGCTTTTATGGGAAGTGTTTCACTTAAGATCCTTCCACTAGGAATGGATATTACATTGCTGACTTACGCGTGAAAATATTATCTCAGTGTTTCTTTAATTATAATGTTGTGTTTCTTTAATTATAAGTAAGGTTGAACATTTTCTTATGTTTCATTTGCAATGTACATTTCTTCAATATTTCCTAGTCCTTTTTCATGGCTTTTTGGTAATTTTAATTTTTTTTTATGTTAAAGATATTAATTCTTTGATTGCATGTGTTATAATTACATTTTCCATTGTCATTGATCTTTTAATTTTACTTTTTCTGTATAATTTTAAACATGATTTAAAGACAATCTGGAATGTTTGGAAAATAATAGAGCACAGCATTATCTGTAGCCACCTTGCTTTGAGACAACTATGGTTTGCTAGTTGTGAGTGTGAAGGCAAATATTTTTATATAATTGCAATCAGGTTAGAATACTTTCTGATGGATAAAAAATTAATTTTACTTGATTAAACATATCACACTTTACCTCTTCTATTTCTTTGAAGTGTAGGAAGTTTTTGTGTATGTTTAGGTTTTAAAAATACTCACTGCGTTTTCTTCTAGTCTCGGTAGTATCTTCCCAGTCCCGTGTTAATCTTACTGTCTTTACCAAGCTCTCTCAAGACTGGGCTTGCCCTGTGGTGGTGTGTGTTCATTCCCTGGCTGTGATCTCTATGCACTTAGGAGTCAGGCCAGTGCTGCCTCTGAACCACATGCTGAGTAAGCTATGCCCGGCCCAGCCCCATTCTACAGTAAATGCTCGGCCATGCGGGGGTGGCAGCACGGACAGCGATGGTCCCCTGGTTTTCTCACTTTCTGGGAGCTTGTGATGTCCACGGAACTGTCAAGTGCATGCTTGCTCTAGCCCCAGAGTCGCCGTGCATCTGCCTCTGCCAACAGAGCTTCAAGCTTTACCTGTGGATTGTCTCTCCCAGGACAGCATGTGCCACCGTCGTCCCCTCTCCCTGCCTTCTCTTGTCTCGTGGCATCGTGATTTCTATATGAATATAGAAATATCTGAGTCCCAGGGCGGCACCTGTGGCTCAGCTGGTAGGGCACTGGCCCCATATACCAAGGTGGTGGGTTCAAACCCGGCCCTGGCCAAACTGCAACAAAAATTAGCCAGGCGTGGCAGGCGCCTGTAGTCCCAGCTACTCGGGAGGCTGAGGCAAGAGAATCGCCTAAGCCCAGGAGTTGGAGATTGCTGTGAGCTGTGATGCCGCAGCACTCTACTGAGGGCAACAAAGTGAGACTCTGCCTCTAAAAAAAAAAAGAAAGAAAGAAATGTATGAGTCTGATGTTGGTAGCTTGGTTACCTTAAAAAGCAGCAGGTGTGTTGCAAAATTTTCCAGCTAGAATGATCTGTAGGTCTTGAGACTAGAGAGACTTAAAAGCACCGTCTCTCCCTGCCTCAGCCCACCCTGCCCTGTGTCTGAGTCAGTACGTGGGGGCAGTAGCTGTTAGGGTTTCTCTGTTCAGCTCCACTGCCCTAATCTCCTAGTTCATTGCCTAAGTTTTGGTTCTCTACGTTTTCTTTTGTGTTTTCTGTGTTAAAGGGGGAGGCTGGCAGGTGTTGATCAGAACTCAGAAGCTACAAGTGCCAATAATCTGGCAAAGACAGAAGGGTGCATGAACTGAAAGACCCCAGACACCTCTGGATCTTGGGACTCCTTCAATTTGGTTTCCTCTCCTTTCCTGTGATAGCTATTTTTTTTCCTTTTTTTTTTTGTTTGAGACAGAGTCTGGGTAGAGTGCTGTGGTGTCACTATGTGCTCTGGGTAGAGTGCTGTGGTGTCACAGCTCATCGCAACCTCAAACTGTTGGACTCAAGGGATCCCCTTGTCTCAGCTTCCCAAGTAGCTGGAACTATAGGCGCCCACCACCACACGCAGCTAGTTTTTTCTATTTTTATTGGGGTGGAGGTTTCATTTTTGCTCAGCCTGGTCTCCAACTCCTGAGCTCAGGTGATCCACCCACCTCGGCCTCCCAGAGTCCTAGGATTACAAGCATGAGCCACTGTGCTCAGCCTGTGATGGCTTTTTTCACAGGGAGCCTCTTCCCGCAAACAGACATGTTTCCAACAATGATGGAGCTGATGTAGGTCACGTTTCTATTTCAGAACCGATCCCTCTGGCTGTGGATGTGGTCCCACCAGAGTAGATAAAGCCGGCCAGCTTTGTTCACTAATCTTTTCCCGCTAGGTGGAATAAAAATATGTAAAAATAAGCATTTACTAAAATTCTTATCTCAGTTTATGAAGAAAAAATGAGGAAGTTGGCACTTGGAATATAGAGTAAACTTTTTATTTCCCAGTGATATAATTCACTTGTGATAATGTCTGTACACACAAGCTTGAGTTGGTGTTTTTGTTCTTCGGTGTAGGGGAGAATCTGAAACCCTGTTTGACCCGGCACGTATTTGGTCTCCTACTCATGCGTCTTCCACCCCTCAGGAGGTTTCATTTCCTATGTAGCATGACAATTGAGTACCTCACAAAAAGGAATTTGCTCTGTATTTTGGTTCCACAAACATGGGGCCTTCTATGGAGCCAGACGCTGGAGATAGCAGACACTCACAATTTAACCATTGAGATGGACAAATTTACAACCAAGTACCAGAGGTTTAAAAGGTTCAAAAGAAAAGAGAATAATTTTACCCTCAGGCTAAAGAAAGGCTTTTAAGCAAGAGTGAGACCCTGTCTCTAAAAGTAGCAGGGCATTGTGGCAGGCTCCTGTAGTCCCCACTACTCAGGAGGCTGAGGCAGGAGGATCGCTTGAGCCCAGGAGTTTGAGGTTGCTGTGAGCTGTGATGCTGCAGCACTCTATTGAGAGCAAAAGAAAACAAAAGAAAAAGACATACCTTTAAGCTGCTAGGTCTTGAAGGTGAAAATCTGAAGTAGGGCTACATTGGACAAAGAAAAGGGAGAGGGCGTTTGAAGCAGCTAGGAGAGCAGACAGGAGGGCCCTGTCTCCACAGCAGGCAGAGGCTGTCAGCACTGGGACTGGGAAAAGCTATGGATTTGTTCCTACTTTTTCTTCACCAGCTGCTTGTTAGTTTTCACTGGGCTTTCAGATTTCTTCCCAAAAGTAGTCCTTTTGTTACAAGTTGCACTTGTTGGTTACAGCTACTTCGTGTTGTACCAGGGATGGGTTAGTAATTCAGACACGAGAAGTTAGGACTGTGGAAATGGTTCGGAAGTAGCTGTCACCTCTCACTGACATAATAACCAATACTCATCATTTTAGGTCAACATTTACAAATTCCCCAGATTGGATTTCTGATATAAACATGGGGATGGACACTTAAGAACGTGTGCAGCGACCAGAGTGCCCCGTGATGGGGTTTCTGGTTTGTTTCTGTATCGCCATTGATTAGAAATGACTTACATTGTCCTGGGGTCTTTATTAAATATTTTCTTTTCTTTTCAAGACAGTCCCCAAAACATACTATAATGCTTTTCCTTAAGACAAAGGCTTCCAGACAAATGGCCTGCATTTTTTAAAAAATTGCGCGTCAATAACCAAGTGATTATTTTAATTAAACAGTAATTAGATACTGGAAATTTGCAGAGTCCAATTTACAAATTAGCACTTTACCCATTTTATTAAATGACAGAGTACAGACTAGCACTGCTCAGGTAGTATTTCCTTTAAAATGTGACTGAGCTCGGCAAAGAATTTCATTATTTCAACCAGCAGCCCAGCTTGCCTGGACCTCCCCCAACCCCTCCAGACACAGCCCTTCCTGCCTCTGGAGGACTTTCTCTGAAAGGGAGATGTTTCAGTCGCAGGATAACAGCATTGCCCATGGTGTTTTTGATCTAAAAAGAACCTTTTGTGATTGTGTCTGCCTTTAAGCAGTTGTGAACCCATGAGCTATTTCCGTCTGCCAACCTGAGAGTTAGCAGGTGGTGACCAGCCTAACTTTTCTGACTGAGGAACAGAAATATTTCTAAGATCTGTGCATGTCAGAATCGAGTTGGAATTGCAGGCAGGAAGCCAGGTGTCTCTGATCTGTGTTGTTAACCAGATGAGCCAGGTTGGGCTGAAAGCAGGGAACAGCAGAAGTCCAAGTGAGGAGGTAGGAAGACTTAGTTTCCATCCTCCTGGTTTACCAGCTGTGTGACTTGGGGCAAGTGGCAGAGCTTTTACTGAGTTTGTAGCACCTGAACAAAGGGCGGTCACAGCCTACGCTGAGTAGCTGTGGGAGTCCTAAATGATAAGGAAGAACCTCCAGAGTATGTGAAGGCCCTGTGGCTGGAAAGGGCTATGAAGTGCAGACTACCGCTATTTTTATATATTTTTTTTGACTACCAATATTTTTTTCTCAATACACGAGAGTTTTCTGGAGTCTTCAAAATCAAACATAAATCCCCAACTCTAGACTCTAAGCCCCTCCACACAAGACTTTCTTCAGATCATGTGTAAATTGGAAGAAGCACTCCCTTGGCAAGTGGACACAGCTTTTTTGCAAAGAAAGGGCCCCTTCCTTTTGGCACATCTGTCCCTTGCTGGCATGTGTCTCAGAAAGCAGCCTCAGTTGAGCACCTTGTGCAGGACCCAAACGGCTCAACTAAGTTTATTTCCCTTAAACTTTCCTTGTAGTCTCTTCAGAAATACAGTTAACTTGGGCAGCGCCTGTGGCTCAACGGAGTAGGGCGCTGGCCCCATATGCCGGAGGTGGCGGGTTCAAACCCAGCCCTGGCCAAAAACTGCAAAAAAAAAAAAAAAGAAAGAAATACAGTTAACTTCCTAGAAATTGAGTGAGTCCTGGGGTAATGGTGACTGGTAAGAAGAGTGTAGGCTGGATCATTTCTTGATCTACCACTTACCAGTTGTGTTAAATTGATGGATGTCCAAGGAAAATCCCCCTGGCCAACCTGCTGTGTGACCTTGGGTGACTGGCTTAGCTTCTCTGATTTGTGTCATTGATATGTAACAGGGAGAACACTGCTTGATCCCAAATCTGGTGGTGGGTATGAAATGTGACACCATGCATCAAAGGGAAGTACACAGTTGAGCAAACGTTCCATCTCCAGGAGCTACTTCCACCACCTCCAAGCCTGGCTAAGCTTTACTCTCTATCACTAGCTCGTCAGACCCACCACCATTTCAAGAAGATAATGACCATAGCACTGTCAAGTCTAGTGAAAGCCTTGTTGACTGTACTTTTAGAATATAAAGAATGACACTAATTTAAACCATAGGACTATTTGTTATCAAACTGTGTCTTCTCAAAACATGTCAATACTATTAACATTAAGAGAACAGAGAGCCAAACATGGTTTTCTGAAAGAACAAAGATCCTTATCCAAAATGTCAGTTTTATGTTATCTAGTTGATGGTTAATTCAAGAATAGGCTGACTAGCCAGATTACGATAAAGTCAATGGAAAAGAAAGGTGCATTTTGAGTATCAGCTCTCCATAATGAACTACAGTAAAGCCTCCACTGTGATTAACCAAATCCTTTATCACTGACCGGCAAGCTAGAGGTGGGGGAACAATGACAATGGAGCCCTTCAGGTCAGTAGCAAAGTAAAGAGGGCTGCTGACTGTTTCACTGTTTGACTGATCTCAAACTCCCTGAATGCAGACTCATTTCTGTGATATATCTGAGTTTGTCTTCATTTGGAGATGCAAAAACTATACTTGCCAATTCACCTATGAAGCAGAAAATCTGTGGTCTCCTTCTAGTAGACCACTGTCTTATTTTACTTGAGATATTCATATCTCCTATAAAATCATGAAGCTTGAGATTTTGGGAGGCTGAGGCAAGAGAATCGCGTAAGCCCAAGAGTTAGAGGTTGCTGTGAGCCGTGTGAAGTCATGGCACTCTACCCGAGGATGGTACAGTGAGACTCTGTCTCTACAAAAAAAAAAAAAAAGCTTGAGATTATCATTTTGGAATTTCAAACTATAACAATCTCTATCCAAGCTCGGGACCTGTAGCTCAACAGCAAGGGTGCCAGCCACATACACCAGAGCTAGAGGGTTCGAATCCAGCCTGGGCCTGCCAAACAATGACAACTACAACCAAAAAATGGCCCAGTGTTGTGGCGGGCTCCTGTAGTCTCCCAGCTACTTGGGAGGCTGAGGCAAGAGAATCGCTTAAGCCCAAGAGTTGGAGGTTGCTGTGAGCTGTGCTTTCACAGCACTTTACCAAGGGCAACATAGTGAGACTCAAAGCAAACAAACAACAACAAAAAAAATCTCTATTCTGATTCTTTCCTTGATTCGTCAGGAACATAAACCCATGCGTAGGTTGGTGTCTCTTTGGAAGATCTCTGGAGGGTCCCATTCTTTAATTTAGCTGGAGGTCTAAGCGGTTATTTGTCTGTATCTGATGTTTAGTAGACCTTCTCCCAGAGACTGATTTACTTGATCTGGGCTACTTCAAAATCTTCCCAAGTGATTCTTTTGCTCAGACAACATTAAGAACCACTGGATAGAGAGGAACAAGCATGTTAACACATTGGTAGAGTCTATCAGTTTATCTCAAAATGTGCAATCTTTAAAAATGTGCATTTCACTTTGTCCAATTATGGAAAAACAACACAAAAACACATACATATTTGTGTGTGTATGCATAGAAAAAAGATTGGCAGAATAAACACAAATCAGCAATAGTTTTCTTTTTTTTCCCCCAGTGGTAAGATAGGACTTTCATTAGAAGTTAGAAAGGAATACAGAAGAAGTAGAAAGGACCAGAGCTTCTGGAAGGAGGAAAGAACTGACAACTCCCTCGGGAGCCTCCACGGGGGCTCTTTTATCTACAGGTCAGCGATAGGTTTCTTTTCGGGTGGAGTTACAGCTTACTATTTTCTTATTTTTTCCATATTTTCCAAACATTTCTTCCCCGAACCTCAATTACTTTTGCAATCAGAAGGAAGGGACAATTTCTATTTGATTCTGATAAAAGTAAGGAAGCATTTCCTAAGTGTCTGTTGTGTCCTTGACCCTGTGTACAGTGAAGGATATAAAATATGTGTAAGATGTGGTCTCAGGGAGTTTGTAATCTGGTTGAAGAGGCCCAGCTAAATCCCCACAGACCTCTGTGTCTCTATGTAATAAAATACGAAGGTCCTGGCACTGAGCAAATGTGTCTTATTTCTGTGCTGGATTGCCAACTACGAGAGGGCCAGAATCACAGGAGCACCTTGCTTCGTGCCTTACATTTGGTAGACCTCAGTAGTGACGTAGACATTTGTGGAATGAATGAGTTCAGAGAGGAAAAGGATTACAACAAAGCCAGAGGGCAGAGAGTGAGATGAGGGCCAGTCTTGATGACATGAGTTGGTTGGTTTAAATGGCAGCCACTCCGCATGCCAGCTTAACACTGACCAGCTTGGACAAAGGCCTGATGGGTTCGCGGGGAGGAGGGACAGTTTGTGGATGTGCCCAAGTGTGAGAAGTCTTGTCTGTCACAGTGATTGTGCCAAACAAAGCAGTGGAACAGAGCTGTAGCCCAAGGGTGCGCCTGGCCAGAGAGCGATGGATGAAAAAGGTTTCAGTTATCTAGTAAAGAAATGCCAGAGTCCACGTTTCCTGCTCACAAGAGAAGCATCCACGGGGCTTCCTTCTTCGTTTACATAACAGTTTGGGCAAATGAAAAATGCTTTACAGAATCTGGTTGTTTCTTTTAAACATATTGAATGTGGCTCAGTCAGTAAGGCGCCGGCCCCATATACCAAGGGTGGCGGGTTCAAACCCGGCCCCTGCCAAACTGCAACCAAAAAATAGCCGGGCGTTGTGGCGGGCGCCTGTAGTCCCAGCTACTTGGGAGGCTGAGGC
The DNA here is from genome assembly GCF_027406575.1 of Nycticebus coucang. Classification (NCBI taxonomy): domain Eukaryota; kingdom Metazoa; phylum Chordata; class Mammalia; order Primates; family Lorisidae; genus Nycticebus; species Nycticebus coucang. The sequence goes on from NC_069802.1 coordinate 3,022,129, forward strand.
AGGAGAATCGCTTAAGCCCAGGAGGTGGAGGTTGCCGTGAGCTGTGTGAGGCCACGGCACTCTATCGAGGGTGATAAAGTGAGACTCTGTCTCTACAAAAAAAAAATAAAATAAAATAAAAATAAACATATTGAATGGGAAGAGGAAGCTCATTAGCTCATTTAGCAAACATAGAAATTGGCTGGATATATGATTTTTGTTTGTTTCATGCAAGAAAATTTGGTGCAAGGAGTCAAATATCTTTGCATGAGACATTCTCAAAAAAACCTGGGAAGAATGTGATTTCTCACTGTCTGAGTGAATCTAGCAGGGCCTGTGACACCCAGCCCAGAATGGGCTTCCAGAAACTCTGTCATTTTCTAACTATCCTAAGAGCACAATGGAATGTACTTAGAGGAAAGACGGAAATGTTTTTAAATGTCATCTGGGAATGATTTCTACTCGAGTGCCATAACACCTTTCCCCACACCTCCATCTCCACGTGGAGTTGTGACAACCTCTGCACAGCCCCTGTGGTTGTGTAGACCTCAGGAAAACACAAGGTGGCAGAAAGACTCATCATGGGACTCTTAGTCAGAAAACCTCACTGGGCAGTCAGTTGCAGTGTTTAGAAACCCTCACCACCATGACATCCACTCTTTCCATTTACCCTCAAAACACTTCCTAGCCAATTCTGAAATAGAAAGCACAATTGATTCCTAGCCCAGTTTCCCGAAAATGAAAAACTAGACTTTGGTTGTCTTCAAGTGTTTTAAAAAGTAAATAGAATAATTCCGAATGCAGCCCAGAGTTGCAGGGTCCAAAAGTTATCCGGAAAGATTCTGACCCCACCCAGCACGTGCACAACTGAATCCATGCACAGCTGATGGAAAACTCAAATCATCTCTAACATTGGAGTTGTCTACTCCTCCTCCCCAAAGTGTCTAGAGAAAGAATCAGTGACCCCAAAGATTCCAGGGACTCGCAGAATGAATAAGCTGCGCTGTCGTCCCTATGAAGGATTGGCCTAGCAGGCACACTGTGCCCAGGGCCCAGCCGGACCTCATTAACTACTGTCAGCTTCACATCTGGTTTCAGCTTTGGAATTCCGAGGTGTCACCCCAGGGAGCAGCACTGGAATTTATCAGGGGCTCCTAGCTATCAGCTTGATTTTTCCTAAACTAAACAGAGGAATCAATTCTGGTGGCTGGGAAGCCCTGGAATTCCACAAGGTTTGGACCTGCAAGGGTTGCTGTGAGGGGCTGGGCTTATTATGCAGCAGTCTGGGTGGCGTTCTGAACACCCCCCTAAGCTGGCAGCCTCTGAGTGCTCATGGGAGGTGCCACGAAAACTCCCCTCAGACTAGCTCTGCTTCTGTGAAATCCTTGGGCAAAACATACAAAAAGGAAAACGGTACAGTGGAGGGTCATGATTAAGAACATGCTATTTAGAGTCACAACTGTCGACTCTGTTTTTGTCACTTAGCGGGTGAGTAGCTCATTAGGCTTGCCTGGGATTGAATAGTTTTAAAACTAAAAACCCTGCATCTCCAGAACCTGGTCGCCCTGGGCAAGCAGAGCTGTTGGCCACCCTAGATGCAAACTGTGGGACTCTGGGCAAGTGAACCTGGTACTAAGTTTCCACATCTGCAAAATGGGGATAATAGTCAGACCTGCCTCATTAGGTGGCTGTGAGGATTATGGTGAGTAAAGGGTGACAGTGCTCAGGCCCTGGCCATGCTAACAGTGTGTTAGTTAATTACGACTCTCAGGCAACTTGACAGGTAGCAAATGGACAACAAACTGCCTGATGGGACTATGCCGCTCCAGCTATTTTGCTTCAATGTTGGATCATCTTGGATAAATTACTTAACCTCTTTGAGCCTCATTTTCCCCATCTGTAAAATGGGGATAACGTAACCCAGGGGGCAGTTTGGTAGGCTAAGCCTCTGTGCCGTACCTGGTGACAAAGAGCAAGCACCAGAGAAATGGCAGCTGGGGCCGTCACTATCATGACCACAGTTGCTGGGAGGGTGTGCTCCTAGCCAGCATGGGGTGAGAAAGTCGCCTCTTCTGACAGCCGGTTCTCCACCACGGTGCTGTGTCTGCACCGCGCCTGTGGCTGTGAATGGCTGGAAGAGGGACGTGCGCATCACGGCAGGCGCTGCTCGCCCAGAAAGCCCTGTTCTAGGCTTCTGCCCTTTGAATGCTCGGGGTCAGTTCTCAGAGCTAATGAGGTTATTTTAGGAGAGGAAGAACGGCAGGGAGACAGCAAGCACGGGGCGTGCGGCCGCTGGCGGGCTCCCTCCCCGCTCACAGGGCGTGCGGGCCGCTGGGCTCAGGGCGGGGGCCCTCCCCATCATCGTGCTGTTCAGCTATTCCTTGTAGCAGCTCCCCAGTAGCTGGCAGTGAACAATCTCTGCAGCAAAGACGTAGCTGCCCTTGGTTTTCCCAGTCTCCCTTGTTGTAGTCGCCTCTCAATACTCAGGCACAGGGGCATGGTTCACGCTTCAGTTAAAGTGCTGTCTGCCTTAGGTTCAAATCCCAGCCCCCCCCCCCTTCTCAGCCATACGTGACCTTCACAAAGTTCCTTATTCTTTTTTTTTTTTTTTTTTTTTTTGGCCGGGGCTGGGTTTGAACCCACCACCTCCGGCATATGGGACCGGCGCCCTACTCCTTGAGCCACAGGCGCCGCCCAGTTCCTTATTCTTTCTGTGTCTTGATTTTTCATAGCAGAGTGGTGATATAACAGGACCTTCCTTCCTCAGATGGATGATGTGAGGACTGAATGGGTTAATACCTGTACAGCAGTTAAAACAGGGCCTGGTCCCCAGTCAGGACACAGGAAGTGTTGACTATAATTATGTTCCATTTATGGGTCAAGAGTTGGAAGAATTAAAAAGATACAGCCTCAGATTTGTACAGACACTAGCCCCGTAACTAATCGGAAACGATAGAAAAAGGGAGCCCTGAACATTAGGTGGAAAGATACCCACTTCCTCCCTGCCTCCCTCCCTCCCTCCCACCCCATCAAATAAAACTTGGCCTGTGTGGAGACTGGCGTCTGTTTCTATCCCGTAGGAGCACGTCAGCATCTCTGTTAACCGGGCCGGTGCTAACTGAGAGGGTCCAGCAGGCACAGCGGCCCTTCTCCCCGCTGCGCCCTCCAAGCCAAGAGGTGGGGATTCCAGCTGCCTTTGCACGTCACTTTCCAGCTTGTTTTGAATTTTCCCTTTTTATGAGCAAATGAAACAAGTCGTTGGAAGAGCTGGGGACATTTTCCCTGGTGGTTTGGAGGCAGAAGAAAGGGACTGGAGAGGACAGCAGTGTGGGGCCAGTGGGGCTATGGGAAGCCCAGCGGCTCTCAGGGTGAGGGTCTTGACTGACTGCTGGAGGGTGGGCTTGCCCCGCTAGTGACCGCCGTGACTTATTAACTGGTATTTATTTCACCTATGACTATACAAAAATGCTAATTTTTGTAACGTATGGTTTCTGGCGGCTGTGTGAGTGGCCATGTAATTCAATCCCAGGGAACATGGATTTTTATCTCAGAGGGGGAGAGAAAGTAATCCACACAAGGAAGAATGACTTTGCCTGGTGCTTTTAGACCAAAGAGAGAATTATTGAAGAAGATTCAGGTATGACAAGTGAATATAGAAAGTAAGTATCCAATCTGAACTTAGAAAGTATCCAAAATGGCTTCTGTGCCTGAGGACCAGAGGGGTCACGTGAATGGAAGTTGTATTATGGTTTCTTGAATCTTTTCCAAGTAGCAGGATCAGGACTTAATTAGCAAGGACAGGCCCTACTCGAGGGGCCCTCAGGGAGCTCATGTGAGCCGTTTGGGAAGATGATGACTGATGCATTTATTGTTATCCAAACATAGTAAGATTTCTAGTGCTTTGCCTTAAAGGGGTTATAAAGTAATTAGTTATCATGTACTTCAACTGTGTAGCCTGCCTTCTTCCAAACAAACAAAAAATAGGATCAAGGCAGCCTGCAACTATTAAAACATAGCTGGACTATCACAGTATAGACAGGCTAATGGAAGGTGCAAGAAAAAAGCTGCTCTCAGAATCGCTGGGCTACTTTAACAATACCCCAAGGACACCCTCTTCCCCCAGTGTTCTTTACAGAGTGCTGAGGATTTAGTTGTCTGCAAGACAGCAGGATTGTTCTCCCAGGGAAGGTGTCTATATTCTGATGTAGAGAAACAGTCATTTTAAAAGGAAAGAAACATACAATATAATTGTCAAAGAGAGTAACTGGTGGGGTGGGGGTGGCAGTCCACTGCAGATTGGTGGCCAGGGCATCTCTGGGAGGAGCTGACTTCAAGGCCTCTGTCCACTTCATCCTTCCCTCATCCTCCTGTCCTCTCCTGCTTGGAATCATACGTGGCAAAGCCCACTTTCTCCTGCCCCCACAGGCATGGCTTAGCCTCCCTGGACCCCAGAAGTAGGCAGATAGACTAGCCGTCAGTTTTCTCTCCAGCGCCACTCCCGATATTGCTCCTCTTCTTTGGTCTCACTTTAGCTCTGCCCTTTCCCCATCAGTGTCACTTGGAACAAAGTGTACACCGAGTTCATTATTCCTGGCACTTTCCATGAGCTTGTGTTTTGGGAGCTGTTGAGTGTAATGTTCACACCTAGTCTGCTAGACCGAGTCACTCATTTTCCTAGACTCAGCTCACTGACTACCCCAAGGAAGAGCAGAGGCCCCCTTCCCTGGTCTCCCTAACACTCGGCCCATACCCAGTCTCTGATAACATGGCGTGGCAGGTTTTCTGATTTTATGTCAGTCCTCTCAACTGTGTAGTATTTTTATTTGCATCCACAGTGTCTAATATTAAACCTTGATGTATAATAGTTATACTAGAACTGCTGATGGAGCTGCTGTTCCATTCCAGACACGGTTAGGCACTTTGCATGCATCTTTAAACCTCATAAACTTTGTGCCCTTTTCACATATGCAAAAGGAGGCTCAAAGAAATTAAGGGACATGCCCAAAGTTACAGAGCTGGTAACTAACATCAAAGGTGTTAGATTCACACCCAGGTGTTGGTTAAAACACAGAGCCTGTGCGTTTCCACCACTGCTGTGCTGTCTTGCTTAGGAGGCCCTCTGTAAGTCTTGAGTGAAAAATGTTTATTTCAATATCACTCTAACAAAAACCTCACCGTAGCAGTATAATCCATCATGGTGATTATTACTCCTATCACATGTATGATAGTCATTCAGCCCAGATCAAATAAAATGTACCAAAATTATTAGGGAGGCATATGAAAAAAAAGGAAGATTAATTTTTTAAAAAGTGTCTTTCCATCTTTCTATTTTGATGGTGTTGAACTGGATTGTAGGGAATAAAAAGGAAGGTAGTAAACTTGCTGAGGAAGACCAGCTGCTATTAGGGCTGGGGGAAGAACCCTACAATGTGCAAAGTGCTAAATTTAGTAAAAAGAACACCGAAAGGGCCACTGTTGCTCAGGTGAATTCAGCATTGTTTAAATATAGCCCTGTGGAGCAAGACTTGCCCAGAGCGTTAGCCATGACCGAGCTGATGTGTCCTGATGGTTAGCTGAGAATGACACCATCCTGCAGACGGGAATCCCACACTTTAAAGCTGGTTCTATTGGCCACAGCTGTGGGACTACACTTCTTTTCCTCTAAGCTGCAAAGTTCAGTCTTTCAGTGAAACGTCCTCATGTCGTAGTTCTCTGACATAGTAAGTGTCACTGCATTTGGAATGCAGATTCATGAAATATGTTGTTTGGATGGCGTATATAGGCTTTAAAACATTGTCCCTGTATTAGGGTTGTGGGTTTTTTGTTGTTGTTGTAGACAGGGTCTCACCCTGTTGTCCAGGCAAGAGTACAGTAGGATCATCAAGCTCACAGCAACCTCAAACTCCTGGGCTCCAGCAATCCTCCTGCCTCAGCCTCCTGAGTAGCTGGGATTATAGGCATGCACCACCACACCTGGCTAGTTTTTCTATTTTTTTGTACAGTTAGGATCTAGCTCTTGCTCAGGCTTGTCTCAAACTCTCAGCCTCAAGCAATCCTCCAGCCTCAGCCTCCCAGAGTGCTAGGAATACAGGTGTGAGCCACCACATTGGCCCTCCTCAATATCCTCCCACTCAGCCTCCCAGAGTGCTAGGAATACAGGTGTGAGCCTCTGCATTGGCCCTCCTCAATATCCTCCCACTCAGCCTCCCAGAGTGCTAGGAATACAGGTGTGAGCCTCCGCATTGGCCCTCCTCAATTTGTTTTTTACATTAAAATATTTGGCCTAATTGTTTATTAAATATTTCTTTGTTAGGGTCAGTATCCCAGCACTCATTAAATAGAACTAGTTCCTCTGCCCTGTTTGGGGTCCAGCTTTTAGCTTGAAGGGACCAAGTGCCAAGATGGTATGTGTGTTCACCCTGAGCCCGTACAGTCCAAGGTGGGGTGGCTTTACCTGGCTAGGAACACCGACAACCTGTCTGAGTCATCTGATTAGTGTAGGCAGCCAATTTAGATCATTCATTTCATGGTCTGGCAACGTGAGTTAGTTATTGCACGAGTGAAAGCCATTCTTTGATTCAAAAATTCCTTCTATGCACCAGCTGTTCTTTTAGGCACTGGGGATGAAACAGTTAACAGAGCAAAGCTCCAGGTCCTGTCGTTTGGAGCTGGAACTCTGTAGAAGAAAAATAAGCAAGGATAGGATATTCCAGAAAAGACAGTGCTGTTTAAACAGGGTTGGGGAAGGTGGATTTGAGTCAGATGTCTGAAGGGGATGTAGGAGAGCGAGCCAGGTAGGGTCTGGGCGAGGCACGTTCCAGGCATGTGCTGGGCAAGTGTGAGGATGCGCCGTGGCCGTGGGGACAGAGATGCGAGACCAGAAGTAACAGCAGGCAGGACATGCCGGGCCTTGCAGACCATCACAAGGGCCTTCTGCATTGTTAAGATGGAGAGCCATTCTCAAAGGGTCACCATGCTGGGGGCGGGACACAATTATAAGAAGAACTTCATCTAACAAATGCAATCAGTATAACCTAATTCTTTGTACCCTCAATAAATTCCAAACAATAAAAAATAAAAATAATAATCAAAGGGTCACTGTCGCTGCTCTGTTGAGAACAGCAGGGGAAGGAGCAAGTGTAGACCAGACTGTGAGGATCCAGGCCTGCTGGTGGTGATGGCCTGGACCAGGTGGTGGCAGTGGAAGGGACGAGAAGTAGCTGGATCCTGAAGATGTCACACTGGATCATATCTGGGGTGTCCAGAGAAAGCAAGGAATGAAAGACAGATGTGAGGGTTGGGCCAGAACAGCAGGAAGGATGTGAGGTGCTATTTAATGGAACAGATGTGGGGAGAGCCCAACAGATGTGGGGAGGCGGGAGGGTGAAGCTATATGTTCGCTGTGTGTTAGAACCCCACGTGCAGCATGGCGTGGGCAGCTCGATGTGTGAGGTGAGAGTCCAGGGGCACCTCTGGGCTGGAGGTCAGGCCATGTGAGAGGAGAAAGCACGGAACCCACCACCTGGATTCAGATCCTAGCTGCACTCCGTGAACTTGGACAGGCTTTTCTCACTCGTAGCTCCCAAGTCCTCACTGGCAGAGTGAGGTGTTGTGACTGATACAAGGGAACAGCGGGCAGGTAAATGGGGACATACCGTGAGGCGTGACACACAGCGTGCTGTGGGAGGTCGACACACGTGCATACGAGGTGTCCTCTGCCAAGCCCCTTTCTGGTTGGAACACTCTGTGTGTGAGGCCGTGATCAATGGTGTCAGTCAGAGGAGGCCTGGATGTCAGGGTGGTTGGCACCCCATCCATGAGCAGTGGGAAACATTTCCATGGGAGGTGTTTGAGTAAAAAGAAATAGTGCTGAGGTGATTACCAGGTACCGGGTGAGGGTGGAGGGCTAGACCAGGGGCAGGGAAGTGGGCCAGGGTATGGGGATGTCAGGAGGGCCAGAGTGGGGGGCCAGCCTGGGACATGGAGTTGAAGACTGAGCATGAGGGACCACGGCCCACCCTCAGCCTTCCCCGAGGACACGGGGAGGGCCTGTTGCTATCTCACTGCCACCATGTCCTTTCTCGCAGCAGTCCCCCAGCCCAGCCCCGGGAAGCCTCTCTGAGCAGAGCTCCAGAATCAGTCACCTTGCTCAGTGGAGCAGCTGCGGCCTGGGACCCTGGTGTTGGGAGAGAACCGCACTTCTCTCTCGAGTTCCCTCATCATGAGTCTCTTGCCTGGAAGAAAGAATATAGCAGTTAGGGCTGAGTGTCTCCCTCTGCCATTAAATAATAGCTTTGGGCAAGCTGTTCCCTCTCAGGAGGAAAAGAACAGTCCAGAATTTGGTCTCATTCTCCCACTGGATGTGGACGTGAGGACAGGCAAATAATTAGAGAAGCCCAGAGAAGAGGCCTGCTCCCCTCTGTGCAGACACACACCCCTCACACAGGTTAGGAGGGAGGGAGGCCGGGCACAGTTAGAGGAGGGCAGTGCTGCTCCCTGGAGGGCGGAAAAGGAGAGCTGGGCCCCCTCCCCGCACTGGCAGTATCTTCATTACCAGAGGTTGGGATTTACCATCCCTGGAGATGGATCTGGCCTGCAGATGTGTTTGGGTTAGACCACACAGAGGTCTTAAAAATTTTGAGTTGGTTGCCAACATTTAAAACTCAAGAGATCTCACATTAGAAGCTGGATTTTGGCTTCCTGCTCACTCGGACAGCATTGGGCCAGCCTTCGCAGCAGTCAGGGAGGCCCTGGAGCACGGCTGTGTCCTTGTGTCCTTGTGTTCTTGAGATAGGCAGCGCTGCAGGCACTGTCCCCTGTGGCCTTGGCCTCTCCAGTCCCTCATCCTATGAGCAGATGGATGTGTGAGTCCTGGTTTGCAGTCAGGTCTGACTGGGCAGTCAGTGGACTAAAGTGGGAGGAGTCCGTGCCACGTTTACCTGAGGCAGAAGGGAAGCCTGGTCAAAGGGGGGCTCTGCAGCCCACCAGACAACCATGATGAGGGTACTGTGGTCATTTCTTAATCTTCTCTTATAAGGATAAGTTCACTGTCAGAAAGGAGCCCTCTGCCCTGCAGACTGGCTGGCTGGGTGCTGTGCAGGACACCCCATCAGCACCTCTGTGAAATGTGTCTGGGCTTCCTCCTGTGTCTCATCCTCAGCTCCCATTAGCAGTGAACTCACAGACTCAGGAAATTTGCAGCAGGGTTCATTTCCTCTTCTATCCCCCCCACCCCCAAAAAAAGAGACAAAAATTCCAGTACAATGATTGTCAGCATTCTTAGGTCAAGACTGATTTGTCTCTGCTCACTTTGATAAAGGAGCTTCATTATTACCAAGAAAATTGATTTTCAGAGTTGCTGGTTGAATAGATGGCCCATGCAAAGTTTATGGTTCAGATGAAAACTGGTTTTCTGTGTTCTTTGTGTTCATCATTCAAGTTCATGGCCATTGCCCATCACCACTGAGAGTGCGTCCTGCTCAGGGTAGGATAGCATAAATCCTGCCTGCTTGGAGCACAGCCCAAGCCGTATGTTGCTGTTCTGGCCAATGCTAATCAACACTTCCCTCTCCTTCCCCCTCGTGCTTCTGAGTCCAGAGGCCCTGGTGTCAGTCACTAGGAGAGAGGGAATTGTGAGTACAAGCTGGGCTCGTAGATCACTCTACGAGTGCCTCGGCTTCAGGCTAAGCCAAGAGGCTGGAGAAAGCCAGCATTACACGGGCGCAAGTTGCTTTAGCTGAACCTTTTTTACACGAAGCTTATGAGTCTGAATGTTTAAATATAGATTCTGCACCTTCTCCAGCTGTTGTAAGGAAGCTGGGACCCAAGACCAAAGGGGCAGCTACTTCCACATTTTATGAGAATTTTCTTTCCTGGAATCAAAGATGTGTTGTTTCAAATTCTTGAGGTTCTACTGACAACAACGGTTTCTCAGTGATGTATGGTCTTAAGATTCAGATATTTTAAACATATCTTCACCCTCTTCACAGATGAGTCAGCAGAAAAAGATGCCATTTTCGTTCACTGGGAGATGCTAATGGCCCCCCAGGAAACCCAGCTTTCTCCTTTGCCTGCCATTTGTGCAACTGGAATATTAATTTCCTGCTCTGGCAAGGCACATGGTCTAGGGCACTGTTCCCTCTTGCCCACTTCCTGCTGGAAACAGACTGTTTCCAGACCAACTAAACAGTGTAGGAACTTCCTTCCCAGGCTTTGCTCGCCAGACGCTGCCTGCCTGCGTGGATGTGTTCCATGCACGGGTTTATGACTTTGGAACTGCTCAAATGCATGCTGACTTTTATTTTTTCCATCACACAGTATTTCTTCCAATTTTTTAGTTTCCCATGTACTTACTATTTTTGAGCAGAACAATTCCAAGCCAATGTAGCTAATCAGTACAGTAAAACCTCACCCATTCAAGCGGGGAGCTTGAACTCTTCCAGTGAGGACAAGCATTGGCAGTACAAGTTGGAGCCCTGTTTCCTCTTCTAGAAGATGAGGACTTAAAGTTGTATAACCAAAGTCTGTCCTTCTACTAATATTAAAACCACATTGCATCAAGTCTAAGTTGGTGCTGATTACAAGAAACTTCGTATTTGACGTGGCACCAAGAAAAGAGCATTTCAAAATATGCCACCAGGTAAACAATCTCAAAACACCTTTAAAGGCACACTGATGATGCGTGGATTGGTCACCCAGAACCGTTGTGGCTTTGAAATCCACTCAGATGAATTTGGCAACTTCCTCTGCTCTTGGTTGTGTTGCTTGGCATGAAATAGGCAATCCTCTGGAATGTTCTCAGTAACAAAGTGTAACAGTACTTTTCGGCTCCCTTGGGGGTGTCTTTCTTTCCAAGACAATAAAACATTTGCTTGTCTCTTTGCAAGAAAATATGGAATTGGGATTCTGTGCTGACAGTGAATATTTGCTTCATTGATAGCAAATTTATGCTCTGCTGCTCTGGTTTTGAGGCTTTTATATGCATGCCATAACTTTTATTTAATAGTATTGGATGATTATGTAATCTTTTCTAAGACATTTATAAATGGTGGTTAGACTCAATGGTGTAGTACCAAGTGTATATGCAATTGCGTGCAAGGGGCAAGAAGGGCACCTGTGACTGCCTTGGCCATGACAGGCATGGCGTCTGCATCCTTGGCCATAGACAGGCAGGGACGTCTGCATCCTAACTGCCACTTGGCAACAGAAACTGTACCAGCCCAGCAATCACAGATGCATTCTGACCTCAGACACGTTAAAGTATGAAAATGAACATCTTGTTAATAGCACAGATGATTATGAAAATAGCTGCAATCGCATGAGAATGGACTGTAACACTGGCACAGGACTAAACCCTGGATGAGAATTAATGTCAGTCAAACCTCACAGTAATCCGAAAGACATGTGCAGGTTGGGAAGTTTAGCCAAAGTGATAACAATTTCTCCAGGTCCCCCACTGGCTAAATTTCAGAACAGGGATTCAGATCCAGACAATTGGACCTTCCACCCTGCCAGTTCTGTGGATCCTATGTGCGTATTAATTGTAGGCTAAACAGTATTCTATTCCATTTACTCTTGAGAATATGAGGCATCACTCAAATAGGCCCTCATGGGTTATTTAAATAGCTCAATAATACGGAGTTTTACAAGAATAATTTATAAGCAGCACATTCGTTTATAAGTAGCACATTCGTTAAGTGCAAATAGCCACTTTTTACAGGGACTTATTCGTAAGATTCTGCCTCACACAGGCTTTGGAAGCTGGCATGGCTACCTGTAGCTACCCTTACTGTGGCACTTATATTATCAGCACCATTTCCTGACCGAAACCTAGCCTAGGAGCTGAGACAGCTTTTCAGTGGCAGTGGAAGCATGTTCACAGCAAAATACGGACTCTAGACCAGCTCACACCCTGGCTTCCTGAGTTTGGGGGTATTCTTTTCCACCTCTCTCTGTTGCATTGCTAACCGGCCTTTCACATAGACTTTGGTTCTTGTTTTCTTTTGCAATATGGACAATGAATGGATAGAGACAAAAAATGTTTTTGTTAAAAACCATAAAAGCTGTTTTACTCTCTCAATGCTGAAAGCCATGAATGACATTTTTCAGGGCACAGGAGCCCATAGGCCCTGGTACTGGCCCCCGAGGAACAAGGGAGGCCCTTTTATACCCACCCGGAGGTAGAGAATGGAAGCCACTAAGCCCGTCTCTGGGGAATAACAGTGCTCAGTAAACCTCTGTGGCTTTGTGGTGAGAGTGATTCTGTTTCCATGGACAATTAAATATGGAATCTAGGAGGAGGCTCAGACTTATTTTCACTGCTGTGGGAGCAAAACCCAAAAGAAAAGAGTGAAGAGTGAGAGTGTGTACGACTAAGGGCTTTTCACTATCAAAATCGACCCAGCAAAAAGACTTGCCAAACAGTTGAAGGCAGGCGGCCTCCTCAAGCCCTAGTCATGTAGACACATGACAACTTTCGTAAATTGGCATTCTGGCAAATTCCAGCGGAGAGATTGCTTTAAGAGAACACAATGGGCATCTTTGAAAACATTATTTTCTTAAATCATTCATTCACTGGCAAGTGCTTACTGAGTGAAAGGGGAGGGGCAGGTAGGGACAAGCAAATCAAGTTCTAACTAATAAACTAATAAAGTCTAACACGTGTAAGTGATAGGCTGGACAACAGCAGCAAAGCCCAAGGCTTTTCTAACCTCCATGCTGGTTTTGTGACAGCTGTAAAGGTGCCTCCCACTATGGTCTCACCGAAGACCGGAAGAGACGCTCCCAAGATGGCTGTGCAGAGGGCTGGGCGAGCCTCACGGCCACGGCGCTGTCCCAGGAGATTTCTGCAGCTGCCACCATCTCCTTAATGTCCGACGAGCCTGGCCTGGACAACCCTGCCTATGTGTCTGCGGTGGAGGACAGCCAGCCAGCACACAGTCCGGCAGACTCTGGCCGGAGCAGCCGAACTAGGGGTGAGTCAAATGGATTGTTGCCCGGGAATGGGCTCCTTGCTTTGGGATTGCCCCCTATAGAATACTTACTGTGGAAAGTTCTAGAAATGTTTTTTTAAGGGGAAATCGTTCTGGTAGTTTTGGCAGCAACCCAATGTCAAATTCTCCAAAGTAAAATGAAACTAAAGTACCTCAGATCATTAAAATTGTGTGTAATCCAACTTGGTGACAGGGGTTGAAACTAGACCTAATGATTCATCACTCCCGCAGTGTCAGTAACTTCTCAGCCATTACTGCTCAAGAAAAGTGATATTACATTCAGTCCAGAACAGAAAATAAGAAAAGCAGACTTTTCCAGTAAGTTATACATACTGCATTGTATAGAAAACTTAGAAAATAAGCAAATTCTATAATCCTACCACCTTGAACTAATCACTGTTAATGTTTTATTTTATATATCTTATCAGGTATGTACATAAAAGATAATTCCTATTAACACAAAGCTACCTCTTGCCTCTTTTTCTCAGCACGACCCTTTGAACGATCTACTATCAGAAGCAAGTCTTTTAAAAAAATAAATCGAGCCTTGAGTGTTCTTCGAAGGACAAAGAGTGGGAGTGTAGTTGCCAACCAAGCTGACCAGAGCAGGGACAATTCTGAAAATACTGCTGCCCTGGAAGGTAAATGAACTCCCTGGAAGGACGGGACGTGGGCTTCCAAGTTACCTGGGAGCTGATGGTGACTTGACCACTACCCACCTTCTATAACCCCTCTTTTCCCAAGGACATAAGTTTTTTTTATCCTAAATCTCATGTCAGTAACTAAGGCAGAAATAATGGTTTTTTACATCGATTGAAGGGAAAGGTGTTGGAATCCTACCTCATGTGCTAGTGTTATGCCTATCCATTTTTTTTTTGAGACAGAGTCTCATTCTCTTGCCCTGGGTAGAGTACTGTGTCCTCTTAGCTCACAACAACCTCTTGCTTCAGCCTCTGAATAGCTGGGACTGCAGGTGCCCACTACTACCCCTAACTAATTTTGTTCTATTTTTAGTGAGACAAGGTCTCCCTCTTGCTGTGGCTGGTCTCAAATTCCTGAGCTCAAGGGATTCACCTGCCTCAGCCTCCCAGAGTGCTAGGATTATAGGTGTGAGCCACAGCGCCCAGCCGTTATGCCTATCAAGATGAATAATTATAGCTAATGAGTGAAAAGCATTTAAAACAGTGCCTGGCACGTAGTAAATGCTTTGTAGGTATTTACTCTTTTCCCAGCTGTGTATTAGGAGTGATGATATGAGTGTTTCACTTGCATTTCCTCATTTAAACCTCACAACAACCCTATAAAATAGCTACTGTTGTTATCCCTGTTTTACAGATAAAGAAAGAGAGGAAAGAGAGTTTAATTACCTTGTTCCAAGTTACCTTGCTAAACTTTGGATCCTGCTAAAGTGGCTGTAGAATTCATGCAAAGGAAGTTACTGAACCTTCGATCCTCCTTAGTTCCTTTGTTTTCCCCAGTGTGAATGAAGCTGAGGAAATATGTCCCACTCCTCTCTTTTCATTTTATATTAGAACTTTAGAATTATATATATTAGAACTTTAGAGTAGTAATAATGATAATTTTGAAAAATTGAGTTCTTCCTATGTGCAGGTAGTGTACTAAGTCATTTAGATGCCACAACAGTGCTAAGAGATCAGAATTATTATCCCCATTTTACAGATGGGAAAACTGAGATCCAGGGGAATTAGGGAACCAGCTCAGTCACCCAGCGAGGAAATGGAAGAACAGAGATTTTAACTCAGGTTGCTGAGTTATACAGCCCAAACTACTTTATTTATTACACCTTTAAAACATTCCTGAGTGCCTTTTACAACCCCTTGGTGCTTACTGGTTCACGATCGCCTCTCACCCTGTGCACTATGCTGGATGCTGTAACTGCTCTGAGCTATTACAGCCCAGTAAACACTGTGTCTCTCACCTCCCTGCTCTCGTCCAACCTGCACTTCCCCTCTCCTTTCAGCTGGCATTCAGATTCCTCCTGCCAGGTCCAGTGTGGGCTTTGTCTCCTCCTAGAAGCCCTCCCGCCTCCCTCAATCCCCTCCCTTACGTTCTCACAGCACTTGCATTGCCATCTTCCTGATGAGCACCTTTCACTGTAACTGTACCTGCGAGGCAGACAGACTTTTTCTGATCTTGGTTCTCAAGGCTTAACACAGTATCTGGCACATAATCACGCTCACTGAATGTTTGTGCAGTGACTAAATGAAAGGGTCGTGACTTCCTTTCTGCTGGTCTCTTCTTATTAAAGACTCCTTAATTCCACTCCATGTAAAGTATTCTACAACTTGAGTAAGATTTATTTACAGGTTTATTGAGTAAACATTTTAAAAAGAGATAATTTGTGTAAAGCACTGGCGTAGGCACTGTCATTTTATATAAAGATTATAACATCCAATTCCTGGCATCAAGGGATTCATTCAAGACTTAAAAAAAATAAAATACAGGCTTATCTTGTTTCATTTTCACAAATTGAAGACTCATGGCCACCCTGCATTGAATAAGTCAATCAGCACCATTTTCCCAACACCACGTGCTCACTTTGTGTTTCTGTGTCACATTTTGGTGATTCTCACAATGTCTCAGGTTTTTCATCATTGTTACATCCACTGTGGTGATCAATGATCTTAGATACTGCTATTATAATTGGCTTAGGGTGCCACGAACCAAAGCCATAACACAGTGTGTATGCACACATGTACACATACACACAGTGTGTACACACACATACACATACACACAGTGTGTACACACATATACACATGCACACGTTGTGTAGACACATATACATGTACACACATATACACAGTGTGTACACACATATACACATGCACACGTTGTGTAGACACATATACACATACATACAGTGTGTATACACATATACCTGTACACACCATGTGTAACACACATACACACGGTGTGTTCACACATACACATACACAGTGTGTACACACATATACATGTACAGTGTGTATGCACATATACATGTACACACCGTGTGTAACACACATACACACAGTGTGTACACACATATACACATACACACATTGTATAGACATATATACATATACACAGTGTGTACACACATATACACATACACACATTATGTAGACACATATACACGTACACACACATATACACACAGTGTGTTTACACATATACACGTACATACAGTGTGTATAAACATATACATGTACACATATACACATACACACGTGTAGACACATATACATGTACACACACATACACATATACACAGTGTGTACACACATGCACACACACATACACATACACACGTTGTGTAGACACACATGTACACATACATGGTGTGTATACACATATATGCACATATATACAGTGTGTAACACATATACATGTACACACAGTTTGTACACATATACACACAGTTTGTACACATACACATGCATAGAGTGTATATATGCACATATACACATACACACGGTGTGCAGACACATACATGTACACACATACACATACACACAGTGTGTACACACACATGCACACATACACACAGTGTGTATACACACATTTACACATACACCTGGTGTGTACCCACTTATACACATACACATGGTGTGTACACACACATATACAGTGAATTTAGTCAGTGACTGCATATGCTCTGACTGCTTCACTGACCAGCCGTTCTCTGTCTCCCTCGCCTCAGGTCTCCCTATTTCCTGAGGCACAACACTGTTGAAATTAAGCCAATTAAAAACCCTACAGTAACCTCTGAGTATTCAAGTGAAAGGAAGAGTCACACGCCTTTCACTTTAAATCAAGAGCTAGAAATGATTAAGCTTAGTAAGGAAGGCTGTCCAAAGCCGAGACAGGCTGGAAGCTTGGCCTCTTGTGAGGAACAGGCAAGTTGTGAATGCAAAGTTCCCAGGAACTCAAAATGCCACTTCCAGTGAATACATGAATGATAAGAAAGCAATTGGCATGGTTGCCAATACCGAGAAAGTGTGAGTGGTCTGGGTGGGAGATCCAACCAGCCACAACATTCCCTTAAGCCAAAGCATAATCCAGAGCAAAGCTCCAACTCTCTTCAATTCTGCAAAGACTGAGAGAGGTGAGGAGCTGCAGAAGAAAAGCTGAAAGCGACAGAGGTTTGTTCATGAGCTTTAAAGAAACAACCGTGTCCATAACATAAAAGTAAAGCAGTGAGTGTTGATGGGCAAGCTGCACCAAGTTATCTGGAAAATCCAGCTGCGATAACTGACAAACATGACTACACTGAATGACAGATTTTCAGTGTGGACATAACAGCCTTATATTGGAACAAGACGCCATCCAGGACTTCCGTAGCTGGAGGAAAGTCCATGCCTGTATTCAAAGCACAGGCAGACTCTCCCATTAGGGGGCTAATGCAACAGGTGACTGAGCTGAAGCAGTGCCTCGCTACCATTCTGAAAATCCCAGGACCCTTAAGAATTTTGCTAGATCTGCTCTGCCTGTGCTGTATAAATGGAAGAAAGTCCCTGGATATGACAGCACATCTTTTTATAACATTTTAAGCCCGCTCTTAAAGTGGGCCCTCTCTTAAGACCTGCTGCTCAGAAACAAAGATTCCTTTAAAAATACCACTGCCTTGGCGACCTGTGGAAGATTGAAACTAGACCCACACCTTTCACCATTAACTAAGATAGATTCTCGCTGGATAAAAGATTTAAACTTAAGACATGAAACTATAAAAATACTTGAAGAAAGTGCAGGGAAAACTCTTGAAGGAATCGGCCTGGGTGAATATTTTATGAGGAGGACTCCCCAGGCAATTGAAGCAGTATCAAAAATACACTACTGGGACCTGATCAAACTAAAAAGCTTCTGCACAGCCAAGGACATAGTAAGTAAAGCAAGCAGACAACCCTCAGAATAGGAGAAAATATTTGCAGGTTATACCTCTGATAAAGGTCTAATAACCAGAATCCACAGAGAACTCAAATGTATTAGCAAGACAAGAACACGTGACCCCATCTCAGGGTGGGCAAGGGACTTGAAGAGAAACTTCTGTGAAGAAGACAGACGCACAATCTACAAATACATGAAAAAAAGCTCATCATCCTTAATCATCAGAGAAATGCAAATCAAAACTACTTTGAGATATCACCTAACACCAGTAAGAGTAGCCCACATAACAAAATCCCAAAACCAGAGATGTTGGCATGGATGTGGAGAAAAGGGCACACTTCTACACTGCTGGTGGGAATGCACACTAATACGTTCCTTCTGGAAGGATGTTTGGAGAATACTTAGAGACCTAAAAATAGACATGCCATTCGATCCTATAATTCCTTTACTAGGTTTATACCCCAAAGACCAAAAATCACAATATAACAAAGAAATCTGTACCAGAATGTTTATTGCAGCCCAATTCATAATTGTTAAGTCATGGAAGAAATCCAAGTGCCCTTCGACCCACGAATGGACTAGCAAATTGTGGTACATGTATACCATGGAATACTATGCAGCCTTAAAGAAAGATGGAGACTTTACCTCTTTCATGTTTACATGGATGGAGCTGGAACATATTCTTCTTAGCAAAGTATCTCAGGAATGGAAGAAAAAGTATCCAATGTACTCAGCTCTACTATGAAGCTAAATTATAGCTTTCACATGAAGGCTATAACCCAACTATAGCACAAGACTATGGGGAAAGGGCCAAGGAAGGAGAAGGGAGGGGGGAGGTCATGGTGGAGGGAGGGTAATGGGTGGGGCCACACCTACGGTGCATCTTAGAATGGGTACAGGCGAAACTTACTAAATGCAGAATATAAATGCCTACACACAGTAAGAAAATGACATAAAGGCTACGTTGAACAGTTTGATGAGAATATTTCTGATTGTGTATGAAACCAGCACATTGTACCCCTTGATTGCACTAATGTACACAGCTATGATTTAACAATAAAAAAAATATAAAAAATTAAAAAAAAATACCACTGCTTATTGACAATGCACCTGGTCACCAGAGCACTGATGGAGATGGACCAGGAAGTGACCATTTCCCTGCCTACTAACACAATGTCCATTCTGCAGCCCATGGGTCAAGGAGTGATTTCAGCTTTCAAGTGTCATTATTTAAGAAATACCTTTCATAAGGCTACAGCTGCCATAGGTGGTGATTCTTCTGATGAATCTTGGCAAAGCAAACCTTCTGTAAAGCACTGGCCATTCTAGATGCCATGAAGAACGTGGGAGGAGGTCACAAATTACCAACATTCGTAAGAGTTTAGAGGGAGATGATTTCAACCCCCATGGATGACCTTGAGAGGTTCAAGAGTCCAGTGGAGGAAATGACTACAGATGTGGTGGAAATAGAGCCTGAAGAGGGGACTGAATTGCTGTGACCTCATTATCAAACTTGAACAGAGTTTGTTGCTTCTTACGGATGAACTGAAAGTGGTTTCTTGAGATGGAAACTTCTGCTGATAAAGATGCTGAACACCGAAGAAAAGAAATAACTAAAATCAAAGCAGAATTAAATGAAATAGAAAACAAAAGAATTATACAACAGATCAATAAATCCAAAAGCTGGTTTTTTGAAAAGATCAATAAAATAGATAAACCTTTGGCCAACCTAACCAGGAAAAAAAGAGTAAAATCTCTAATTTCATTAATCAGAAATGGTAATGATGAAATAACAACAGACCCCTCATAAATTCAAAAAATCCTTAACGAATACTACAAGAAACTCTACTCTCACAAATATGAAAATCTGAAGGAAATCGACCAGTACCTGGAAGTACGCCACCTACCAAGACTTAGCCAGAACGAAGTGGAAATGTTGAACAGGCCTATATCAAGTTCTGAAATAGCATCAAGTATACAAAATCTCCCTAAAAAGAAAAGCCCAGGACCAGATGGCTTTACGTCAGAATTCTACCAAACATTTAAAGAAGAACTAGTACCTATACTACTAAACCTCTTCCAAAATATAGAAAAAGAAGGAATATTACCCAGCACATTCTACGAAGCAAACATCACCTTAATCCCCAAACCAGGGAAAGACCCAACAAGAAAAGAAAATTATAGACCAATATCACTAATGAATATAGATGCTAAAATAATAAGATCCTAACAAACAGAATACAACAACACATCAAAAAAATTATACACCATGATCAAGTCGGATTTATCCCAGGGTCTCAAGGCTGGTTCAATATACGTAAATCTATAAATGTAATTCAACACATAAACAAACTTAAAAATAAAGACCATAAGATTCTTTCAATTGATGCAGAAAAAGCTTTTGATAATATCCAGCATCCCTTCATGATCAGAGCACTTAAGAAAATTGGTATAGAAGGGACATTTCTTAAACTAATAGAGGCCATCTACAGCAAACTTACAGCTAATATCGTATTGAATGGAGTTAAATTGAAATCATTTCCTCTTAGATCAGGAACCAGGCAAGGTTGCCCATTGTCTCCATTGCTCTTTAACATTGTAATGGAAGTTTTAGCCATTGCAATTAGGGAAGAAAAGGTGATCAAGGGTATCCACATAGGGTCAGAAGAGATCAAACTTTCACTCTTTGCATATGATATGATCATATATCTGGAAAACACTAGGGATTCTACTATAAAACTTTTAGAAGTGATCAAGGAATATAGCAATGTCTCAGGCTACAAAATCAACACCCATAAATCTGTAGCCTTTATATATACCAACAATAAGCAAGCCGAACAAACAGTCAAGGACTGTATTCCTTTCACAGTAGTGCCAAAGAAGATGAAATATTTGGGAGTATACCTAACAAAGGATGTGAAAGATCTCTACAAAGAGAACTATGAAACTTTAAGAAAAGAAATAGCCGAAGATGTTAACAGATGGAAAAACATACCATGCTCATGGCTGAGAAGAATCAACATTGTTAAAATGTCGATACTGCCCAAAGCAAAATATAATTTTAATGCAATTCCTATTAAAACTCCATTGTCATACTTTAGATCTTGAAAAAATAATACTTCGTTTTATATGGAATCAGAAAAAACCTTGAATAGCCAAAACATTACTGAGCAATAAAAACAAAGCAGGAGGAATCACGCTACCAGACCTGAGACTGTACTATAAATCGATAGTGATCAAAACAGCATGGTAATGGCACAAAAGCAGAGAAGTAGATATCTGGAACAGAATAGAGAACCAAGAGATGAATCCAGCTACTTTCCATTATTTGATCTTTGACAAGCCAATTAAAAACATTCAGTGGGGAAAAGATTCCCTATTTAACAAATGATGCTGGGTGAACTGGCTGGCAACCTGTAGAAGATTGAAACTGGACCCACACCTTTCACCATTAACTAAGATAGACTCTCACTGGATAAAAGATTTAAACTTAAGACATGAAACTATAAAAATATTTGAAGAAAGTGCAGGGAAAACTCTTGAAGGAATCGGCCTGGGTGAATATTTTATGAGAAGGACTCCCCAGGCAATTGAAGCAGTATCAAAAATATACTACTGGGACCTGATCAAACTAAAAAGCTTCTGCACAGCCAAGAACATAGTGAGTAAAGCAAGCAGACAGCCCTCAGAACGGGAGAAAATATTTGCAGGTTATACCTCCGATAAAGGCTAATAACCAGAACCCACAGAGAACTCAAACGTATTAACAAGAAAAGAACACGTGACCCCATCTCAGGGTGGGCAAGGGACTTGAAGAGAAACTTCTCTAAAGAAGACCGATGCACAATCTACAAACACATGAAAAAAAGCTCATCATCCTTAATCATCAGAGAAATGCAAATCAAAACTACTCTAAGATATCAGCTAACCCCAGTAAGAGTAGCCCACATAACAAAATCCCAAAACCAGAAATGTTGGCGTGGATGTGGAGGAAAGGGCACACTTCTACACTGCTGGTGGGAATGCCCACTAATACGTTCCTTCTGGAAGGATGTTTGGAGAATACTTAGAGACCTAAAAATAGACCTGCCATTCGATCCTATAATTCCTTTACTAGGTTTATACCCAGAAGAGCAAAAGTCACAATATAACAAAGACATCTGTACCAGAATGTTTATTGCAGCCCAATTCATAATTGCTAAGTCATGGAAGAAATCCAAGTGCCCATCAACCCATGAATGGACTAGCAAATTGTGGTACATGTATACCATGGAATACTATGCAGCCTTAAAGAAAGATGGAGACTTTACCTCTTTCATGTTTACATGGATGGAGCTGGAACATATTCTTCTTAGCAAAGTATCTCAGGAATGGAAGAAAAAGTATCCAATGTACTCAGCCCTACTATGAAGCTAAATTATATCTTTCACATGAAGGCTATAACCCAACTATACCACAAGACTATGGGGAAAGGGCCAAGGAAGGGGAAGGGAGGAGGGAGGTTTTGGTGGAGGGAGGGTAATGGGTGGGGCCACATCTATGGTGCATCTTAGAATGGGTACAGGCGATTGCACTAATGTACACAGCTATGATTTAACAATAAAAAAAAAGATGCTGAACACCATTGAAATGACAACAAGGGATTTAGAATATTATGTAAACTCAGTTGATAAAACTGCAGTAGAGTTTGAGAGGATGGTTTCCAATTTTGAAAGTTGTTCTGTGGATAAAGTACTATGAAATAGCATTGCGTGCTGCAGAGAAAGCTTTCGTGGAAGGAAGACTCGACTGGTGTGATAAATTCCACTACTGTCTTATTTTATAAAATTGCCACAGCCACCGCAGCCTTCAGCAACCACCACCCTTGTCAGTCGGCAGCTACCATCACTGAGGCAAGACCCTTCACCAGCAAAAACATTATGACTTGCTGAAAGTTCAGGTGGTCGTTCGCATTTTTAGCAATAAACTATATTGAATTATGGCATATGCATTTTAAAACATGATGTACTGCCCACCTAATAGACTACGGTATGGTGTGAAATGACTTTTATGTGCACTGGGAAAACAAATTTGTGTGACTTTTTTGCAGTGGTTTGGAACCAAACCTTCACATCTCCATCCTCCCTGTTCTGTGAGGAGCGAGATATAACTGAATGACAGTGGCAGCCATAGGTGGGGTAATCCATGTTTCAGGAGTGACCTGGAAAGGGATTGGAAAGTAGCAGGAGACAAGGTCAAGGCCAGAGGAGAGGGGATCTTGAATGCTGTGTCGGAGTCAGTACTTGATCTAGGGGCAGAGAACACACCTGAAAGGTCTTATGCCTTGTGTATTGCTGGCATGGAATGCCAGCCATGTTTCTGAAGACAAAGATAGCAACTGTGGTGTTTGTGCAGGGAGGTTGGAGTGGGAGAAAGAAGATTTCTTCAGAGACAGGAGGCTAACTCCAGAGGAGGTAAGGTGTTACTACGCTGGTGCTAGTGTCCTTATAGGATCTGTGAGGCAACAGATCTTTCAAACATGGCCTGAGGGTCTCATTCCTGCAGCAGCCTATAGTTGGTCTGGTGAACTGGTCTGGCATGGTTTCTCCCTCCTTTTTCTGCCCGGAGAGAGACTGCACCCACTGTTTATCAACTGCATGACCCTGGCTAGGTTAGGGTTACTTAACTGCTGTAAGCTTCAAACTTTCCTTGTCTAAAATCATGAGGATGTTAATCTCTATTAACACTTCATAGGGTCATCGTGAGGACTAAATGGAAAACACATTCAAATCCCTTAGCTCAATAATAACAATCGTTACATCATTGCATGAGGACAAAACGTTGAACAATTTTTTTTCTTTCTAGACCAAGACAAATTTGGCAGTTTAAAAATTGCATTAACCCTTCAAAGTTACTAGAATCTCACCCGTGTACAAGAGCGAGTGGGTGTCTCCATTCTAGCACCAAACATCCTTGAGTGGTGTAGCTGTGGGAGCATGGTTTTTGTAAATCTGTTGACAAAGAATGGGAGAGGGAAGAGAATCAGTTTTTGCATTTATTTCCAAAATTTTCTTTGTTCAAAATGATTTTTTTAAAAGTCCATTCCCTTCTTATACCAGACATGTTCCAACAATTGCTTGTGTATAGTCCACTTAAAGCAATTCAAGTAGTTTAAACATGAAGTGAACTCAATCACCCAAGCAGTGTTAGCACCAGGATCTGACTAAGACAGCTCCCCCCTGCATTACAGCAAAGCCAATCACGTAGGTAAATTGAATCCAAATGAAGGTTGAGGACCTGCTGTGACAATGAGGCAGTCTTCCTCGGGCCTTACTTTGTCCACTGTGCCCTGCAATACTTCGAAATAATTTCTGCCCTTTCTGTATTATTTCTAGAGAGTCCAGGACTCATTAGTTATTAGGAAAAAAGAAACTTAAGTCATGGATTTTGAAAATAGTCACAAAATGTAGATTATACAGAACCAGGCCTGTAGTGTTTGATCTGTCCCGATGACATAATTAAATGAGACTCTCAGGGCAGAGGCAGCTGTCAGCAGCTACAGGAGACAGAAGCGTCTCAGCCTGCCCCCTATACACTTGAGCCTGAAACAACTCACAGGAGCCACTTTTCCTACTGAAGTAAGTGTGGCCTGTTCCCATAACTTCTCCATGTCCTCCACACCTGCTGTTCAAACCGAAGTGGAGAAACCGCGCCAGTTGGTGCCGCAGGTTTGCAGGGCCATAGTGTGCGCCCTGTGGGCTCCTGCCTGCCGGTGAAGACCTGCTTCCAGGGACGAGCGTGCTGGACACAGGTCCCCAGGCTCTCGGGGCCATGTAGCTAGTGACTTCACTCCACCTCTCAGCTAAAATGTCCTCACTTGTGCCGTAAAGATCTGACTGTTACTACCAAGCTACGTAACAGCTGGAGCAGCTCTCTCCGTGACGTGGCAGTGGGATGGCAGGTGGGAGGCAACTGTGACAGAGTCCTTGGGGAAGGTTGGAAAACACCAGCTATCTGATCTTTGAATCCCCTTAATGTAGCTCTGAATTCAGTGACTCAGGCAGATCAGGGACAGACCTCCTGAAGCCACTAGCTAGGTATTGACCTCTTACTCACGCATCAGGCCTCTTAGCTCCTTTATCGACAGCAGTGTCTGGTAGAGAAGACTGATAATTCTCCAAGCCTGAAAAGCAGGGTCTTTCAGGAAGACGTTTTTGAAATGATCTGGAAGTAGAGAAGAGTGGGGTTTGGTGTTTTTTTCTGTTTTTATCTCTCTATAAGCAAATGATGAAACTGCCACTCATTCCATAAGGACCATTCATTTATTCATTCCCATTCATGCTATAAACATCACCTGGAGGGTGCTGAGTGCAGAGATCTGTGTACAGAACCACAGAACAGCTGCAAGTTATGCCCTCAAGGGCCGTAGAGTCCAATGGGGGGGATGGAAGAAATAGGTGTGAATAGTAATAAGAGAAGTTTGAGTTGCCGTGAGAAATAGCAAGAAAGCCTTATAGGAAATGGGATGTCAGGGCAAGGGAAAAGAGGCATCAGGGTAGAGTTTAATTGGAAAGGATTATTTCATGCAGGCCTTGAAGGAAAATTTGGGTTTAGGCCCAGGATGAAAAACATTCCAGGCAAAGATACTTACACTGGCACAGAGGCAGGAAAGTTGAAAACATGCGTGAGGAACAATGAATAGTTTACTTTGGCTGAAGCCAAAGTTTGGCAAGAAGAGAGTGGTTAGAAATGTCCTCTGAGTGGGTGTCTTAAATAAATACTGTCTTTATCCATTTCAGTCTTTCCAAGGTTGTATCACCTGATTCCAGATGGTGAAATTACCAGCATCAGAATCCATCGAGTGGATCCCAATGAAAGTCTCTCCATTAGGCTCGTGGGAGGCAGCGAAACCCCACTGGTCCATATCATCATCCAACATATTTATCGTGATGGTGCAGTTGCCAGAGACGGCCGACTCCTGCCAGGAGACATCATACTGAAGGTAGACACTGCACTGTGGCAAGGGACTTGATATTAAAAACCTTTGGAGCAAATAACTGGATGGATGGATGGATTAGTGGATGGATGGATGGATGGATGGATGGATGGATGGATGGATGGATGGGTGGATGGATGGATGGATGGATGGATGGATGGATGGATGGATGGATGGATTAGTGGATGGATGGATGGATGGATAGATGAATGGATTAGTGGATGGATGGATGGATGGATTAGTGGATGGATGGATTGGTGAATGGATGGATGGATGGGTGGATGGATGAGTGGATGGATGGATGGATGGATGGATGGATGGATGGATGGATGGATGGATGAGTGGGTGGATGGATGGATGTATGGATTAGTGGATGGATGGATGGATGGATGGATGGATGGATGGATGGATGAGTGGATGGATGGATGGATGGATGGATAGATGGATGGATTAGTGGATGGATGGATGGCTGGATGGATCAATTAGTGGATGGATGGATGAGTGGATGGATGGATGGATGGATGGATAGATGGATGTATGGATTAGTGGGTGGATGGATGGATGAATGAATGAGAGGAAATAGTAAAATAACTATGTGTAGTCACTTTTCTTCATTATTATGTTGTTATGACTCTTCATAAGAGATTTGTAATTTGAAATATGTCTTTGTCTCTTTCTTGTTCTTCACTCTCCTTTTTATCTCTGTATGTAAATATTTCTCTGTCTCCTCATCTCCCCTCTTCCTGTGTAGCGTTATGAATCTTCCTCCCCCTCCCCTTTCTCCCTTGCCTCTTTCTTGTCCTCTTTCTCCATCTTTTATCTCTCCTCCTTTAAGCAGCATTAAATAAAATAGTATAAAACTGGAGCATATATTCTCTTAAATTGTTTTTAGAGAAATTAATGGAACATTTATATTTTATCTAGTCATATCCACATGCCCTTATGAAGCAAATTTCCTACAGTTTAATGGCCCTCCAAGAAAATAAAAATAATTCCTAAGCTATTTCCACCAACCCAGAGACATTCCAGACAAGACAGGTTGGGGGAGTAGAATGCCTTGGGCTTTACTGTCCTCAGAAGCGTAATTGAGAGGGAGGACTTTAAGGAGGAATTATTAGAAGAAAAAAGGATAAAGGAAGAGCTGTTTATCAGACTGAAGTGAAACATGTGCCCAAAGTGACAAGGACTCCTTCCCTGCCCATATATTTCCTGTCCGATGCTCAGATAACAGTTTTATCCCTCCCCTTCTAGGTTGCTGAGGGATCAGCTCCTGTCACTTCATGAGCTGTTTCTTTGGCAAACTGATTGGAATAAGAAGAGAAATAATTTAAAGCCGTTTTCTTAGATATGCTGAAACGCCCGCTTCTCTCAGAGGTGGAGTCTGAGGCAGGGCCCTCGGGAGCTGTCATTGGTACAGTCAAGACACTGAGGTCTAGGCTTCCAGCTCCAGTGAAAACTGTGCAGCCTGGGAGAGGTGCATAATACAGCACATGGATTTCTGTGGCTTTCTGCTGTTGCCTCCAGGCAAAGGGCCGCCAGGAGTGCTTAGCAGGCAACCCCACCTTCTCTTGTTCTGGTGTGATGGGGGACCAGGCCCTGCCTCCTTGGGCGCTGTGCTCCGTCATCCCTTGAGGAGCCTTCATTCTTCCCTGGAGATGCAGGCGGGAATAGGTGATTGTATACTCAGGGAGGGCCTTGTTAAGCTCATTCCAAGCCTCCTTTAACAATTGGCTACAAATACAAGAAATCTTATGAAACTACAGGACTTCTGGAAGGTTGTCTTCTGTGGCACAGGGTGCAGTACTTGCTGTGAAATTCTTTTCTTCCAGGGCGTGACGAACTTGGGGGCTACAGGCCCCAGGCTGGGCCTGCCAGAGGAAGTAAACCAGGAAGCCCAGACAGCCAGGTCACGAGGGAGGCACACATGAGAGGCCGAGCTTTGTAACGTGATTCAGCCTTTTCCTAAAAGAGCCTGGAAACTTCCTTCCACATCAGCTTGAAATTATGCAAGGATTTTTTTGTTGTTATTGAGAACAGGAGCAAAAGAACTTGTAGATGACCACCTTGAGAACTGACACATTCTCGTGTCCTCACATAACCATCACACGCTCTCACAGGCAAGATTGGTGTGCACACTCATGCCTGTGTGGACGCTGTGGAGAGGACTAGAAGTTCTGGTGTGTGTGACAAGGGAGAAAAATTTTGTTGAAGATTTTTTTTTTGGTATAGGGGCTTTTGTGGAATTTTTTTGTTTTATTTTGAGAGAAACTCTGTCACCCTGGGTAGAGTGCCATGGTGTCATACCTCACAGCAACCTCAAACTCTTGCCTCAGCCTCCCAAGTAGCTGGGACTACAGGCATCCACCTAATACCTGGCTAGTTTTTCTATTTTCAGTAGAGACAGTGACTCAGGCTGGTCTCAAACTCCTCAGCTCAGGAGATCCACCAGCCTCGGCCTTCCAGTGTGCTGGGATTATAGGCATGAGCCACCTGACCCAGCTGATGGAGATTTTTGGGAAGAAAATGTCCTCTCAGCTTGGTTTGAACAGCTATTTAATGTAATCATTTGCCTAAGTCATATGAGAAAAATTCTTTTCTTCCTTTTCCTTTTTCTGCCTTTTTCTCCTTCCCTCTCCTCCTACCAGCTCAAAAATAAGTCTGGCAGGCAACAGGGATGGAGTTCAGGATTCTGAAAGTATATTTGTGAGTTTGCGCAAGAAAAAGGTTGAAGAAAGGCATTGCCTACTCAGGGAGGCCTGAAGAGGTGGTGCAGGTAGCACTCAGGAACAAGGCTGGAGGTCTATCGGAAGATGGGGATGCTGGACACAGGGTAAAGTGAGAGTGTCCTGCGAGCCTGGGCCTTTTAGGATGGGTGTGGCAGGTGGCACATGACCCCATGATTGCTTCCCTCACCAGGTCCATGGGATGGACATCAGCAACGTCCCTCACAACTACGCATTGCGCCTCCTGCGCCAGCCCTGCCAGGTGCTGCGGCTGACTGTGCTGCGTGAGCAGAAGTTCCGAAACAGGAGCCACGGACAGGCACTGGACACCTATGGACCCCGGGATGACAGTTTCCATGTGATTCTCAACAAAAGTAGCCCTGAGGAGCAGCTCGGAATAAAACTGGTGCGAAGGGTGGACGAGCCTGGGGTGTTCATCTTCAACGTGTTAGATGGCGGTGTGGCAGACCGACACGGTCAGCTGGAGGAGAACGATCGTGTGTTGGCCATCAATGGACATGACCTTCGCTATGGCAGCCCAGAAAGTGCAGCTCATCTGATTCAGGTGGGTCACAGGTCATTCCAGGATTCTAATGAGAAA
Source organism: Nycticebus coucang (assembly GCF_027406575.1). Classification (NCBI taxonomy): domain Eukaryota; kingdom Metazoa; phylum Chordata; class Mammalia; order Primates; family Lorisidae; genus Nycticebus; species Nycticebus coucang. The sequence goes on from NC_069802.1 coordinate 3,051,289, forward strand.
CCCCCAACGTGAACAGGCACGCACACCACCTTGACCCTACCACCCTGTTACTACCACACATAACATGCAATCCCTCCCTTTCAAGGAGTCAGGACTGAATGGCTAGCTTTTTCTAAGCTTCGGCTCAGGTAAGAACATGACTTAAGCAAATCCTGTGTCTTAAGATCACAGACATTGCTGTGGTGTTGTCTGACTGCAGACAAACATGTTGGGTTATCAACCTTGTGAAGTTAAGGTCACTCAATGCCAGCAGGGTTGTGTCATCCTGGGTACTACTTATTTTCACCAGTGTTAACATCTTACCAAACTATAGTACAATGTCACAACCAGACTACTCACATTGACAAAGTTAGATTATAGAATATTTCCCTCACCACAAAGATCCCTATAAAAATTGCCCTTCCATAGCCACATCCATTTCCTTCTCACCCCACCTTCTACTTAACACCTGGCAATCCACCAGTCTGTTGTTTTCCGTATTGTTTAGTTTCAAGAATGTTATACAGCATAAATGTAATCATACAGTAAATAGATTCAGGAATTGGCTTTCTTTGTTGTTGTTGTTGTTGTTGTTGAGACAGAGTCCCACCCTATGCCCTGAGCAGAGTGCAATGGCATCAGAAGGGCAAGAACGGATAGCTCACCGCATCCTCAGACTTGGGCTGTGGGTATCCTGCTGCCTCAGCCTCCAGAAGCTGCTGGGATTATAGGTGCTCGTCACAGCGCCCGGCTGGGTTTTTCCAAATTTTTAGGAGTGAGGAGTCTCACTTTCATTCAGGCAAGTCTCGAACTCAAGCAATTCTGCCTCCTCAGCCTCCCACAGTGCTGGGATTACAGGCATGAGCCACCATGCCCGGCAATCGGCTTTCTTTTATTCAGTATAATTCTCTGATAGTAGTGCACCTTAATGATGTTTCACAAAGTGCCAGATATATTGTTGGAGAGACTTTGTTCTGGGCTCTAACCAGTTCATTCATTTCAATCAGCAAATGTGTATCAGGTTTCCACTGCTTGGTGGCTCTATGTTGGGTCTAGAGGAGAGAGATGATGTCCACTTAGCCTGCTCTCCCGAAGGAGCCCACAATCTAATGGGAAGGATGAACTTCTTCTAAATGACATTTTGTATAATAGAACTGCAATGGACAAATTAAGGTGCCATTTAGACACAGGAGAGAGGTTTGCTTGAACGGGCCTATGAATTCTACACTGAGGTGGAACATCTGGGACTGGAGCACTGAGGAACAAGCTAAAGATTTCCAGGTGGACAAGGCAGCAAGGGTCATCCTAAAGCCAACCTTTCCCTACTAGCCAGTTATCATGTAGAGTGTTGTGAGTCACACTGTGGAGCTTGGACTTTATCCCCAAGACCTGGGGTGTCATTGGGAGGGCCCAGGAAAGGGCGTGCCATGACCTTCTAGAAAAGTCTCTCTGAAGACAGTGGAGAGCTAACAGGTGAAGGGCAAGAACGGAGGCCTACACACCCTGTCACTCCTGTTCCGTGACGGAAGTGTCGATGCTGTGATACACCCTGAGCCTCCTGCTCCGTGACCGAAGCATCGAAGCTCTGAGATAAACTGTGAGCCTCCTGCTCAGTGACCGAAGTGTCGGTGCTCTGAGATACACCGTGAGCCTGCAGCAGAGATTGACTGGATGCGAACCAAGTTCATGGAGGATGACAATCCAAAAACAGAAGCTGCCTTCAAGGACCTGATCATCCAAATACAAAGGAAGGTCCCTGCCCCTGGAGTCTGGTCATGGAGTCCCTCTGGGTGCTGCAGCTCAGCTCACTGTCTCTGGTAGTCGCTCTTCCCTCTTCTTGGAGGACAGTGGTGGGTGGTATTGCTGACATTGTTGACGGGGCAGCCTGAGATGGGGGTGGGGTGGGCAAGTTTACTCTGCTCCCTCTGCCCTCCAAGGCAGGACACACACCCGCTGTCCCAGTTCCGAGGCGCCTCTCAGTCCTCATCGTGTTATCTTTCCAGAAGGGCCCACACTCGAGCCCTGGGGAGCAGGTAGAGAACAAAACCCAGGTGGGGAGCATGTCATCTGTTCCAAGGTCATGTGCCCAGCCCTGACTTCTCCTCTGACCACCACACTTACATGTTCAACTACCTGCTTTGGGGTCTCTCTGAGAAGGTGTCAAGGCATCTTAAATTAACACCTAAATCTGAGTCCTCAGCTTCTCCCCACGCCAGCTCTACTCCTCACCAAACCTGCTCTCCCTCAGTCCTTCCCAGTCTCCAGAAAGGGCCTCACCATTTATCCTCTGATTTCAGGGAAAACAAATCTTGACTCTCCTCCCCGTCTCATTTCTCGCTGCCTCCATGGCCTCCATCGGCCAGGTCACCATAATTCCGTCTAGGCTGCTGCCAGAGGCCCTTCTGCTCCTCACGCACCGGTGAGAATCACCTCTTTATGAAGCCAGCCACCATACCTCTCTTCCTCTCAGCTTGCCAAGGCTTCCTAAGACTCTTAGATTAAAATTCCAACATTTCAGGAACTTTTCCACCTCTGGGCCAATATTGTTGCTATTCCTCTGCCTGGAATAATCTTCCAGATATCTGCATTCCTCATTTCCACAGTTTATTCAGGTCTCTCCTCAACTGTCATCTCCTCAGAGAGACCTTCCCCGACAATCCTACTTACAACAATGTGTGTGCGCACACATGTGCTATATCCTCTAACTGGCTTTCCTTCTTCCCTACCAGCTAATTATTTTACTGTTACCTGCCAGTCTGGTCCAGTAGAGTATTGTATCCAAGCACTTAGGACCATGTCTGTCAGCAGTACACACTCAAATATTTTTGAATGAATAAATAGAGTCAAATTATAAACACGTAGACATACTTCCTCCATAGTGACTTGTTATTAAACCATGTACCAAAGAAGCACCAACTCTACTTTTATGTGCTATTGGTCCCCAAGATGTCATCCCTACTCTATGTCCCCTTGAATTTGTCCAGTGATTATTGGTTGAGTAGCTTTTTTGTGCCAAGAGGCATCAAGTACAATCTGGCAGTCCCTGGCCTCCGGAAGTTTGGAGTGGATTTCTGTCTTTGATCCCCATTCCAGCTAAGTCAGCACTAAGCAGGTGGTTTCCAGCCTCCAGGTGCCAATGGGTGAGAACACAAAAACGCTAATGTTATGAAAACATTTACACATGGAAAACGGAGAATCTGGTTTTTTCCTTTGTGAAAAAATACATTCTTAGCATCTTTTTTTTTCCCCCATGTTAAAAACTAGACTGTTTAACTTCTTTTCTTTTGGTGGTGGACTTGTTAGCTCCCTCTGCAGGTCAATCAGTGCAACTCACATTCTGTAAGATAATCTTTGCCAAGGATCCTTCACAATAGGCAAAAAACCCCTCTTAGTCATCATGTCATTTGGAACAGTCTCGATTACATGTGGCATTTTACTTTCTTAGATTAATAACAGAAGAGCAAAAACTTTTTTCTATGAGAAAGTTAATTTATGAAATAAAATCTTGCCTAACAGTGGGACTTCCCAAAAGATTCTTTTGCTTACTAGCTTTTTCTTTTTAAGTTTTTCTGCTTACAAAGCATTGTAAAAAAAAAAAAAAAAAAAAATGAGAGCCATAGCAAAGCTATTTGGAAAAGAAATAGAAAAACAGAATAGAATGCAGGAAAAATTCAGCTAAGCAAACTCTTGCTGTTTCTAAAAAGCAAATTTTATCTGTGTGATACTTGTAACACACAACAGCCTGAGGGGATTAAACTAAATACTCTTCAAAGGTTGGGTCTCAAATGTCTAACCAGTCCGTGGTCACGTTGCCTTTGTATGTCTGGGCCATGAATCACTTTGGCCTTACAAAGAAATTCCCAGACAACGTGTTCTTTTGGTCATGTTCTCTCCCGCAGTACCCCGCATTTGGCTTTTTTTCTACATTTTTCAGAGAAGAGTTATTACAGAGAGACCAGAACTGTTTTGTGTTTGACCAGTATTACATATGCTGAGCCCTAACCTCAGCTTACTCAGCAGCAACCAGGCTCCGCCAGACCCCAGGCGAGAGAGACATTAAGAGTCAGGCCCTTTGGAGAAGAGTGACATTAAGGAGCTAGAGGCCTTATTTGACCACTTAGTACAATATTATTTTTCTCCATTGTCAGTTTCTCGAGAGTTTTGATCATCATGACTGGAATAAACTGTATCAAAGAGACAGCTTTTTGGAAGTGTCTAATGTCACAGCGAAAATACCAGAACAAAGAACTCAGGGACCAAAGATTTGAGACACTAGGGAATAAAGAGGTCTCGGTATCTTGAACTGTGGGGGCGTCAGCACCGTCCTCCCAGGAGTCAATGTGAGAAGCCCTTATTCTGAGAGGTATACTTATTTTGAGATGCTTCCATCTGTCTGTAATTCTGGATCAGTGAGTTAATATTTATTTTGTCATTCTAGTATATACAATTAATAAGTGAAGAAAGTAATTATGAATCTCAAATTTGAGGTCTCTCTTGTGCCTTTTGTTCCCCTAGGTCACCCACATATTTGGTGCAGAAACTGAAAATATTCAAAGCCATTTGTAGAAGTGATAAGAGGGATTTTCATTAATAGTGGCAGATATTGTCTTTGCCTTATAGCGATTAATGTTTAAATGAGAAGTTATTTCATCAAAGAATACCTGACAACCAGGCTCTTCAAATTTGTTTTTAAATGTGATAGGCCTTTAGACAGACCCAGAAAGAAAAGAATGGACTAGTTGCGTTACCTACATTTGTTCCAAATAGAGGATTCCAGCTCGTGAGTTCTGCTGGATACCTGGAAAATGGGCAAACGTTTCCAGATAATTTAAACATTCAACTCCCCGGTACCAGTAAGACTCACCATTGAAATAAGACCTGATAGATGTATGTGTTTCTTTCACAGACTGGCACAGCTAATGGGGAAGCACATCCCTCCTGAAGTGAATTGTCTCACCTGGATAGTGTCGTGAACAGAATGCACAGTACACACACACCAAACTCTACAGAAATCGTTTTAAAAACTCCCTGAGCTGAATTCTCAAGGCCAAGTGATTTTTACATAAGGCTCCAAATTTCATGCATTCTTGATAAAATGTACTTGGTAAACTGCACAGTTTTTCAACTTGGAATTTTATAAATATATAAAATATATGATTTTACTCAGCACCCAGCAGATTTAAGAACTCAAGAAATAAATTCTTACTTTGACCTTCTCACTGATATGTGTATAACCCTGTGTAAGTCACCGTCTATATTATCATGATCAGTAATTTTTTGGCATCTAAAGATATGTACTTCTGGGAATATAAGGATTAATGTGGAGCTATTAAAAGTGGGAAAAATAGACCAAATTTGCTGCCCTAATTCTCCTTTTCTGCCTTGATCAAATCCTAATGTCTTATTCACTACTTTTCCTCAAAGCCTCCTCTGGTTGCTTTTAGGTCAATGGAGCAACCTAACTTCTCTAGAAGAAGATAGTCATAGATTCTTTTTAGAATATGCTGGGCACCACAGTGCTGGGTGCTGAAGTTTCAACAATAAATTAATTAACACATACCAGACTTGCTTTTACCAAGCTCATTTTATAAGGAATATCAACTTACAGCATACCCTTAACTCATTCCAGGGTTATATTTCTGGAACCTCTCACTCATTGCCCAGTGGGAGGAATTTCCCCCAGAAGTCCTTTTGCTCATGGAAGGTGAGTAAAGGCCCGGATTTTGTTCCCAGCCCTCATTATGTAGCACGTTGCCACATCAGTGGGAATGACTGATGACTTTGGTGTTTTCCTGGCATGGTTTTTGGTTCTGATGCCTCCAGCTGTGCATTGCCAGGCAAGATCCGTGCTGTCACGTGGTCTCAGAGGTGGCTGTGCTGCCATAATTCTATAGTGCAGTCCTGAGAACTTCTTGTCACCTTCCAATGAATCAAAAATGATGGAGACAGACATTTACAGAGTCCAGGGTTTCACAGAGCCTAGAGACAACCCCCCATGACTGTGCGAAGTGGCAAGGTGGGAACTCCGTCAGCAAGGGAATCAGGGCAGCTGGTTTGTCAGCAAAGACGCTTCTCTATGCTGGTCAGACCAGAACTCAACTTTGGGGTCTAATTCCGTGCAGGTGCACACACACGCCCAGCTTTGTTATAGTGAGTCCAGAATTCATCAGGCTTTTGTGATCTTGAAAACATTAAATTCTGAAGAAACTACAAATAATTGACCTGAAAGGAGAAGGGCTTTGGGACATCAGTGAGCCGCATCTATAAATTGGGTTGTCACATGGAAATTGATTTGGGTTTGCCCTATAGGACATAAGCAGACGAATGGGCAGGCAAGAGAATGGCCACTTTATCTCAACCCGAGGACAAACTTTCTAATTAGTGCCATCTAGAAACAGCCTGTGCTTCTGTGGGACACAGTGAGCTTCCTGTCACTGAGGCACTGAGGAGTGAGCTGGGTGACATGGTGAGGGTGCTGAGGGGACTCAAGCTGCAGGCTTTAGAGGAAATGTTGGCTTAGATGATGTCCGTGAGGCCAAGATAAATGAACAAGATGATACTTGAAGACACTTGCCTCACTCTGAGATCCTTGGGAAAGAAACCAGTGGCGAATGTAGGGTAATTTTTTTTTTTTTTTTTTGGTTTTTGGCCAGGGCTGGGTTCGAACTCGCCACCTCTGGCATATGGGACCGGTGCCCTACTCCTTGAGCCACAGGTGCCGCCCCCAAGGGTAATTTTTTTTTAAGAGATAATCATTAAAGCCTTGTGTGAAGGATGAAACCCCACCTGGAGACAGCTCTGTGAGCAACTATGTTCTTATCAATTTCACTATAGCTGCCACCTGTCTCTGTAACTAGGGGCCCACCCTGTCAAGCATAGGCCTCCAAAGGGAGCTCCAAAGGGAGCTGTGTACAGCATCTTCCCACTCTGAACAACACAGGCCTGAGGTCCAGTAGTGTCTGGGAGTTCCCCCTTTGAGTGTTCATATACACATAGAATAACACCCTGGGACATAACACCTTGGGAACTCTTAACCTTAACTTGAAACTTTATAAAGCTAGCACAGGAAATGCCGTGAATGAACCCACATGGATTTTATATGGTTTGCTATAGACATTTAAGCATATACCCATATGCTAGAAAAGCAAATGCTATAATGCATTCGCTTTAACTTCAGTCCTCTTTTACAAACAGGTGAAGCCTTTGGCTACAGGTGAGAAGCTCACACATTGGGGTCCCATGCAGTGCTGGGACAGAGAAGGACCCCCTATTTCTAATGTACAGCTCTGCAAAATGCTTCTCCTTGCCCCAGGCATAGTGGAGTCTTCAACTCCCATCTGTCCGCACTGTTTCTGGTCTGTGCTACATCTGACGGCGTGAGCACTACTGCACAGCCTTGCTGGATTTCAGAGTGAAAATCGCCATTTGCAAGCTGAACACAAAGGATTTATCGCCCTCAGAAAGATCTGAGACTCCTGCTGCTGGCTATAAGAAATAGGCTTTTGTTATTTTAAAATGGGTAAATATAAAGGAGGCCACGGGACTGTGGTCCCTTCTTTGGTCTCTGCATAGTCCCATCCTGATCCCTGATCAGCAGTTTTGAGGCAAACCTCAGAACAGAGAAAAGCAGTCGTTAAACAAAGCAACAAAAAAAAAGCCGTTCTGCAAGAAACGCCGTCCAGTTTTAACTCTCTGGTTTTCCCTGAATTTCAGATGTTTCCTATTTGCTCAGCCAGGAGTAATTGGTCCCACCTGTGGAGACTCTCAAGCCTGTTCCCCATCATCTTTTTCAAGGCATCCCCTCCAACTGTCCCTGAAGTAGGAAAAGCTCCCTGGGGACAGAATTCTGTGTTGACAGCCTGCTAGTGAGCTAAAGTCTATAAGGGAGGATGCGGATGGCATCAGATCCCTCCCATAACCTGTAGGAAGGAGGGAGTTGAATGCCTGGGCTCCTGGGAGACAAAGGGGAGTGTGATACAGCAATCAGGCTCTGCAGTATCCAGAATCTGCCTAGCTCTGTACCTGGGGTGTTTCAGGGAGAGAAGAGAGGACACTTCAAGCCTTATCTACTAATGAGATAGCTGTAATTGTTAACTCATCCTTGTGCCCAAATTGCAACTTCCCAAGAGATCCAAGAGGGAGGCTGTCGTCGTTCTGACTTGGCGACAGGCTCTTCCTCTGACCATTTGTCATTAAAATGACAGGTCTGCTATACGTGCGTCCGGGCTCACACATGAACGTGAAATAAACAAGGCCGGTGTTTCTGGGCCTCTCCCTCATGCTCACGCCACATTCACACTAGTGGAAAAAAAGATTGTTTGGTGTCTAGGACTGTTTCTCTGTACCGAACCCAGTTGCTCATGAGATTTAGTACCGGGACAAACCCATGAGCCCACTCCCACCTCATATCTTCAGACACCATGAAAGTGCATTAAATAGGATGTCCTTGTGAGCAATTTACAAGGTGGCTGGTAAGAGCCACAGATCAGCCTTGTAGAGAATTTATTTCCAAGAAAATTGATACCAGAGTTGTTTATTGAAGTATTATTCGTGCCAACAACTTAATACCAGAGCCAGTATTTGAAAATCCCATGAGAAATCGGTGCTCAAAAAATGTGAATTAAATAGTTCTTGCAGGATGCTTCTTGACAATTTTTGGATTTTGCCTGGCAAGTTGATTCCATGCATAAGTCTAAAATTTCCCTGGTCTTATCAGCTACTTGTATCATGTGGCTGCTCCTTGTTTACCAGGAACGTAGCACTAGAGACAAGCCTGGTGCTGGGATCTTGCAAAACATTGGAGTTTCCCTAAGAGAAGAGAGCAACTTCGAGCTTAATAATTGAGGTTTTGACCTGCATGTTGCTATTTCTTATCTTTTAGTAATTTTTGCTTTAGAGAGTTCCCAGAGATAACCTTAGTAGCATAAGGGAGGCTTACAGAACAAAGAAGGAGACACAGTTATTGCAAAATACTCTTCCCAGAACTGCATTTAGTTGGCTAATACCCTCAGACTTCATGTCAGTTTTTTCATGATTGCTTCCTGGGCTCATTATTTTTGTTCTCTTCTGACACAGGCTTTGTATGTGATGAGAAACACCAGGGAATTCAAGCCACGCCAGTGAACAAAGGGCAGTCACGTTAGCTGTGGCTGGGCAGAGGAGAAGCGATGGCCAGGCTGCGTGCGAAGGACGCTGGGCACTCCAGCTGCCCTTGGGGTGGTGTTTGGAAGGATTTTCTAATTTGTATGGAGTGAATCAGCTCACCTGGCCACACAGACCCTCTTACTGAGCTTTAGCAGTTACCTTTAAAAGTCCTTATTCCTAGCCACCTGACTGATGACTCCTGAGTTTGAAGAGAACCCTGAGAAGAGCTGTTTGTTAATATAAGAGTGCAAAGTCGTGAAGGTTGGGCTGGTTCTTGTCGGTCAGCCATGGGGATGTTGTTTTTCATTGGTGGGTTCTCTCTGCTTAAGGTTTTAAAAACGAGATCCTAATTCCCGAGTGGGAGAGTCATGTTCCTGGAAGGAAGAGGAGGAGAGGCAGTGTCTCGGTCCGTTCTGCTGCCGTAACACAAAGCCCTAACTTGGGCAGCTTTTAAACGGCAGACATTTACCTCTCCCAGTTCTGAAGCCTGGGGAGTCTAACAGGAGGGTGCAGCAGTCTCCGTGTCCGGGAGGCTGCTTCCGGATACCTAACACTGTCCCGCTGTGTCCTCACACAGCCCAAGGAGGGGGGGACTCTTTATAAGGGCGCTGACCCAATGATGCGGCATCAGCCATCGTGACTGTCACCTCCCAAAGGCCCCACCTCCGAATAGCCCCATCTTGGGAGCTGGGATTTTAACATGTGTATTTTAGGGTAACAACATGACAGACCAGCAGGCAGAGAACAGATACCTCCCACTGTCCAGGCCAGTAAAGAAGAGCATGGCCTTCCCCCCAGCCCCCCATCCTGTTCATGGCATGCCCTTCCTGTGGCGGGGGAGCCACACCATGAAGGAAGAAGGCAATGATCAGCGTCCTTCTCTGCTGTGGTGGCGAGTGGGCAAGCGCTGGGCAGAAGAGAGTACCCACCAAACCTTACTCTTTCCTTTCCATAAACCTAGTCCTCTTGGGGACTTCTCTAGTCAAGTCTATCCCTGCTTCGTCCATTATCAACTTTTACTAAAATGATAAATGGCTACCTCAGCTGGGACCATCAGGGAGCCCTATTTTCACACGTTTCACAAGTCTAAGGCTTGTTTCTCTGCTCTGTGGGTCTGAAATCTCACCAGTCAGCCTTTCTGGAATAATGAGCCTTACTACCAGACACATGTGGAACTGATCAGTGGCAGAAAACCAGGGTGTAAATTTGTCATGTGAGATGGACCTTTCTCTTTCAGTTTGCTCTTTTGAATGTGTGTTCACGTACTGAAGTATGTAACAGAGGACTGGTAATCAAAATTAGCAGCAGTCATATAAAAGATAAAGAACTAAAGCAAAAGACTTTGATAAGGCTGACAAGACTGCACTGAATTTTCATGATGGGGTCTCACGCTGTTGCCCAGGCTGGTCTCAAATCCTGGCCTCCAGTGATCTTCCCGCCTCAGTCAGCCTCCCTGGTTGCTGGGATTACAAGCATGAGGCACCATGCTCGGCCAATCAGGCTGTGTCAGAGCCTACTAAATCATCCCTGTATTTCTGAAGTGTTCAATCTTGGCAAACCCAAACGTGCGTGACTGTCGGACTTGGGATTTCTCTTCCTGAGTCTAATGCCCAGGCTAGAGTGCTGTGGAATCAGCTTAGCTTACATAAACCTCAAACTCCTGGGTTCAAGTGACCCTGCTGCCTCAGCCTCCCAAGTACCTGGGACTACAGACACCCACTACAACGCCCAGCTAGTTTTTCTATTTTCAGTAGGGACATGGTCTTGAACTGAGTTTGAGGAATCCTTCCACCTTGACCTTCCAGAGTGCTAGGATGACAGGCATGAGCAAACAAGCCTGGCCCTGATAATGTCTTCTCAAAGACTGAAAGGAACTAAACCTTCCCTAGGTTTTCCCTTGGAGCAATGTTTACTTCTGGTTTAAATACAAGGCAAATAGCTCTCATAGTTTTACCAAATTATAAGATGGGCACTGGCATAAAAATTACTAGAAACCGTATTTTCCCATAAAAAGCAAAAAGAATTACAGCCAAAGCCATGTCTTGGTTATTAGCCCTGGGTGCTAGATGCTGTGGGTAGAAGCTCTGGGAGTGGCTAATGCCCATGTCTTCTCACCCAGGCCAGTGAAAGACGCGTCCATCTCATCGTGTCCCGCCAGGTCCGAGGACAGAGCCCTGACATCTTTCGGGAAGCCAGCTGGAGCAGCAATGGCAGCCAGTCCCCAGGGCCAGGGCAGAGGAGCAACTCTCCCAAGGTAAGGCCCAGCCAGGGCATGTCCGCTGCTCCTAGAAGGAGCTAAGTCTCGGGAAGGCTGCTTATTTATCATTTCTACGTGCCACCTCTGGACTTTGTGACTTAAAGAAACACTATGACTTGTGAAACTAAAGGCCCGAAGTCTCAAGCCTTGGTGAGATAACCCAGGTCTGCCATCCGAGCAGGAGAGAGGAAAAGGCAGGAGGGTTTTGGAACCTGACCGCGGAGACCTCCTAGGGAGACCTGATTTCCAGTCTAAGCCAAATAGATGTCACGTTTTTAACCAAGAGACACTTTACTTAAGAAATGTTTTCCTTTCACTTGGATGTGAAATAAGAAGCTTTCTTGGTTTCTGGTTTTGAATTTCTAAATCTGCCTGGAAATTAAAATAATGCTTCTGCTACCATTTTTAATATGCTTGCATTTGCCAAAGGGCCCAGGAAGATAATTTAAAAACTCATGTGACATTAGGGAGTGGTGAGATGTGAGACAAACCACAGGGCACATGTCCTGTCTCACGGCATTCAAATCCAAAAAACATTTTAAAACACTATGGACCAAGTAGAATTTATCTTAGGTAGAATCCATCCTTCCAGCTAGCAGTTTGCAGACTGTTTAAATGAGATGGCTCAGCCCCTTTGTACTTCTGTCTGTGGCTTGTACTTTCTCATCTGGGTGTGTGTCTAAGCAACACAAGCCTTGTTTGGCCCAAAGTGAGGGCCCAGTGGGTTGGTGTGCCGTCCTGTTGTGACGGCAGGGAGCTTCTGTGTTTGGTTTCTGGTTTCATTACATTACTTGTAACTAAAAGAGTATCTTATAGATGGCCCATTCTTCTTGCAACAGAGAGTAGGAAACACCCCTTTCCTTCTACAATAAGCCATGGAAAAACTCACAAGCTGAGTTTTTGAGCAATGCACGTATGCAGAAACACTACTCAAAACTTTGATTTTGGAGCATCTCTGCTTTATAATACTCAGTAAATTACAGAGCCTGCAAGATACAGGCTATTCTCCAGCAAGAAATGCCCCATAAATTCATAAATTCCATGTTTGTTTACAGTAAGCAATCTGGACAGACCAAGTATATCCTGCTAAAATGTTTAATGGGTAAAGACTCACTTGTGTCTTTTTTGCTAATAAGTCAGCATGTTTAAGTTGAACTGATAGTCTTTATTAATGGAAAACTAGTTGATTGATTTCATTAACTAATTGCTTAACATTTTTATCTAATTAATTTTAGTTGAATTAACTGAAATATATTATATCCTAATTCATTAAATTATGGGAAATGAGGTCTCAATCCACACTGTGGTTTTGCAATTCCTTCCACCTCCCCATCGTGAGTCATGGAAAGAGCCTGGAGGATCTAATCATACTTTTGTTACAACCCTCTATCATGTGACTTAACGCCTGGAAACGCTGCTAACAGGCCTAGTGGGGAATTGTATTTATTTTCATTTTAATTTATATTATATCTGACTTTGTGAGATGCCCTCACAAAAAAGGTGGCATATTTAAAATAAAACTAAGATATATAGGGCATTTTAATTGTTTAGGTTTTTATGCTACTAAAATGATTATTTGTTTGATTTAGGAAATTTGATTAAATGTTTGATTTAGGAAACAATGTGACTTTTAGGTAATCAAATTTAGGAAATTTGATTAAATGTTTGATTTAGGAAACAATGTGACTTTTTGAAAATCACTTAAAAGATTCAAAGAAATACCAAAGAAGGCAAACCAGGATTGGGACAGAAAGATTTTAGCCAATTGACAAGTTAAGGGACAACAGTCACCAAATTTAGGAGTGTGGTTACCTCTATGGGAGAGAAAAGAAATCAAGCAGAGAAAAGTCAGATAGAGACTAACTGTATGTGGAATGTTCATTTCTAATACTGGGTTCTGAAGTACATGGTAGGACATTCTATTATTTATACTTCTTTTTATTTGTCTAAAATGTTTTATTTTAAAAATCCAAGGCAAATACACTTTTATAGTTCAAGTGATAAATACTCAGATGCCTGTAAGATTTTTTAATCAGCTTTAATTATTTCCTCATAAATTATGTTTTTAAATATGGGGGAACATTCCAACATGTCCAAAGTTAAGGCAGGCATGGTGAAGTGGGGAGAAAAGACAAATGGTAAAGATGGTCTCTGCCATATTTAACTCTCCTCCTCCCCAGCCACTGTCAGGCACCTCTGCAGGTGAGGGCTCCACGGGGAGACTTGGGTTTCTCCATTGCGAATGTGAATCTCACTGGTGAGGAATGTAAGAGGCCCTGGGAACACAGGAAGGACACGTGGACACAGATCTTATCTGGCACTTTAGTCATTGTCTTGAGCCCCTCGTGGCTCAGCTAAACATTTCTTTGCTCAGCACAGATAATCCTGTTTGGTACACACTTCAGAAGTACCAAAGACAGTATATAAAATATGGTTTCTTTTTTATTTTAGAAAAAAATTCCTGATATTCATAAATGATAAGGATTTTTTTTTTTAATTCTGACCCTCTGCTATCAGGAATAAATGACTCATTTGAAAAAATTTAGGTGCAATTCACATCGAATGTTTACTATTTCTCCATCCAGTCCCTCCCTCCATTCTAACTGTTCCTTCTGAAATGTAAACTTTCTCTGAGTTAGTCTGTAGAATGTGGAGATAAAGGCACTCTATTATGGTGGATATAGGTAAGGTGAGGGTTTTCATAGTGTCTTTCTCTGTGGTTTCAAGGACCACCATCATATTTATTCAATTTATGTAATTTATATAATCTTGGCAGCTTTCTCATGTCAAAAATGCAAATCCAAATGTGAATACATGTGCAATGTTTTTCTGTCTGTGCCTTCAGCTCCCTCATCCTGCAGTTACTTGTCGGGAGAAGGTTGTGAGTATCCGAAAAGACCCCAGTGAATCTCTTGGCATGACCGTTGCAGGGGGAGCATCCCACAGGGAATGGGATTTGCCAATCTATGTCATCAGTGTCGAGCCTGGAGGAGTCATAAGCAGAGATGGAAGAATAAAAACAGGTAAAAAGTCAAGGGACTTAAGGCACTGGAGTGGCAGAGAATTATGAGAATAAGCACTTCACCATGTTGGGTAACTGTTTTCAGAATTAAGAGAAGGTTAGATTGATCTGGTAAGGATATCTGTTACCTATTGACCATGACTGGTTCGAGTATAGTTCCTAAACCGGGTTTCACTTCTAGTTCATACAGGTTGATATGGGACAACTTGCCTGCTAGTAAAAAGATAGAACTGCCAACCTATCCCAGTGACTCATAGGGAACTGCTACAGTCATGGACAAGTTGTCTGTAGTCAATAGCATGATTTGGTTCCTTTCATTCTAAGTGATTCTTCACTGGGTTGATCCAGTGATGATACCAATTCATAAATTGCTCCATTTTCTGGGTTGGATAGGAGAAGTCATTTGATAAATTTGATTCATTGAATATATATTAAGTGAAAGTACCACGCTAGGTACTTTCCCATTGATGGAAAGCGTTTCAGTACATTAATCTCTCATGTTGTGGGCTACTTTGAGTAAAGAAAGGAGATATAAAATTTGCCTCTATAAATACGTATCCTTAATACTGTTGTCAACTCAAATGAAAGGTTGGCTCGATGGATGCAGAATTATCTCATGTCATAAAGGTCCAGATTCAAGATAAAATGTGAAGTTTCCAAAGTACAGCTGCTCAGCTGGAGGTGCCCTGGGGGTGGGGTGGGGGGGTTATCACCCAGTGGATGGGTCAGAAAGGACTCAAGCCCTCCCTGTCTTTGTCCTCTTGTCTTTTTGCTCCTGCTGTGGTCATTCTCTATAAAACAATTATGAACTAAGAGAGACAGAAAAACAGGAAGAAGATAAAAGAATAGAAAACAGGGAGAGAGGAGATAGATAGATTAATTTTGCTTGCTTTTCTGCAAGCACCTAGTGGGAGAGCAACAAGGCCATACAATGTGACTTGTTAGCAAGAGAATGAGCTGGAGGATTTATGACTGGACATATAGAGATGGTCCTGTACATAGTAGGTGCTTAACCAGTGGTAGCTATTTTCACCTTGGTAATGAACTCTTCTTTCTGCCTCCTTAAGAGCACTGTCACCAGCCCAGTTTCCCTAACTCCTGTAGAGCCCTCTTCCACACACTGTCATGTCAGTCCACATTCGTCAGGTGTCCACTGCACACCGGGCTCCGTGCAAGTGCTGGAGCTTCTGCCATGTGCTTTCTCTTTGTACAAAAAACAGGTAGAAAAAAGGAGTGAAAAAGTAGGTTTTCTTTGATTAAATAGTGAATAAGGCTAATTTATCTTCCTGTCTCCCTCCCTTCTCCAATCAAAATTTACCAGTACCTTGAAATGCACACACTGTTTACCTCATGTTGAACACCCCCTCACCCTTTCCACATCCCCACAACCCACTCAGTCCCTGCCCCTTACACTTTAAGTAGGAGGCCTTTTTATACTCTCAGTAAAGATGGCTTCTGCTTCTCTGGCCATCAGGTGACATTTTGTTGAATGTGAATGGGACTGAGCTAACAGAGGTGAGCCGGAGCGAGGCAGTGGCATTACTGAAAAGCACGTCGTCCTCAGTGGTGCTCAAAGCTTTGGAAGTCAAGGAACATGAGCCAGAGGAAGACTGCAGCAGCCATGCAGCCCTGGACTTCAACCACAACATGGCCCCACCTAGCGACTGGTCCCCATCCTGGGTCATGTGGCTGGAATTACCTCGGTGAGTCCCAGCGTGACATCCCTGTAGGAGGAAACAATTACATTTCTTAAACCACTCTTTCACTCTTTGGGGCTGATTCATGGTACAAGCATCTTAATGAGACCCAGTCTTGGTTGTGGGACTGTTTGAAATAATTCTGTCTTCCCATTTGTAACTGCAAGTGCAGGCAGAGATGCCAGGGCAAGGACAAAAGCCTGGATTGGAGGCACCAGCAGGCATCCACGCTGGGCGCTCCGAGAGCTGCCACGCACAGCTGTGCAGGTTGTCCCCACAGACAGAGGGAGCTCAGAGCACAGGCTGTGTTTGTGCACCCTGGAGCTGAGCTGTACCCACCAGGGGAAGGGTCACCTGCGCCTAATTTGCTAGTGGCAGCCCTGGGAACATTGCTTAGAGGCTGACTCCCTTCTGGGGCTGTGTGTGCCTGTGTGGTTTTCAGGTGGCCCTGGTTATCCATAAGCAGGGCCACAGAGCACACTGCCTTCTCCCAGGCTTTCAAGCATCTGCTCGCTGGTTCCTCAGATCTCTGTCCTCAGTGCCTGCTCTGTCCTCAGTGCCTCCTCTTGTATAGAAATTCAGGAAGCAGCTCAGCTGCCATTTTAGTGCAGTCTAACTTGAGCCTTATAGTACAACATCTGTTCATCTCATACAGTCGCTTCAGGGAAGGATCTGGGGTTGGCCCTACTAAATGGCTATCACAGAAATGAAATACTCAGAGAACAGATAAACTGGTGTTTCTTACCTGCATTAGAGCATAAACTATTGGCTTTCAAGAGCTTCCCTTGCTAATTCCAGATGCATAATTTAAATGTTAAATATTAGAGTAACTGACCATGATATACTAGCATAGGATTGAAGAAAAATGAAAGCAAGATGTTGGGTTTTAGAACATTTTTCTTGAGGGTGGAGATATGTCTCTCTCTTTTT
The DNA here is from genome assembly GCF_027406575.1 of Nycticebus coucang. Lineage (NCBI taxonomy): Eukaryota > Metazoa > Chordata > Mammalia > Primates > Lorisidae > Nycticebus > Nycticebus coucang. The sequence goes on from NC_069802.1 coordinate 3,068,318, forward strand.
CTCTTTTTTAATTTATGTTGGTTGTTTCTTTAAAAAATCCCTGCCTCAAAGATACACTGACCTAGATTCCTTTTTGAGTCTTCCATAGTTAATAAATTATTTTTAACGTTGGTACATTTTTTAAAATCCTTAAACAGTTGAAAACTGATCATTGAGGCTGTTTAAAAGTCTTTAAACATTTTAGAAGTGGGCCTGAATGGAAGAAGTGAATGTTACTTTAAATAAAATTTTATTTAAAAAAAAAACTTCGGAAACTAGAATCTACTAAAGTAAGTCATTTTTAACTTTTTATTTGAAAGCTACTTTATCACACAATCAGTATGATCATAGTTCCTCATCAATTCATTCATGTAAGAGAAGACAGGGTGATATGCTTTTTAACTCTAGATAAAACCAAATGCTTTTTACTCCAGATATACCTGGATTGCTAGAAATTCAGTCTGCAAATAGATTTTCTTTTTAATTCACAGAAATGTATAAGTTACAAACCTACTTAGTCAAACATTTCCCCCATTCACTTAATAGATTTTGAAGAAACCGATTTGCCCCAGGGTATGAGGCAGCCATTTGCCTAAGGTTCTCTGCTACTGAAGGAAAAAGGCAAAACACGTCAGCAGGTCCAGAGGCAGGAAGTCCATCTAGTTATATTCTCAGGCATGGTTCAACACAGGGAGAGTACACGCCAAGGGGCAGTGTTGGTCTGGGCCACGGGAGCTTGTTGTGAACCAGTGGGTGTCAGATACAGACTGTGGCGGGGGGCGGGGGAGCAGATCATACAGGACAGTGCAGGTGTGCCCATCAGGAGGGCACTGCGTGCAGCTCCAGACGGTGTCCCTGCCATTGTCCCTGCCATTACCAGGTGCCCTCCCACTGGAGGTAATTCAGAAAACACTGGAGACTTTCTGCTTGATTCTTTGTCAGCTCTGGGGGCCCACATTCCACATCTGGAAGTCTTTCCAAACATGCTCTCATCTGGATGAGGAGGACAGTAATAGACACTAACTCATTTCTCCTCTTGCCTAAGAGTTTTAACCTTTTACTCTCCTGAAACTCTTAAGCACAGAGTAGTTAATTAACTTGCCCGAGGTCACATGGCTAGTTAATAGGCAGAGCTGGAATGTGAACCGGACTGTCCTGTCTCGGAATCTCTGATCTGAACTGCGATGTAACACTAAGTTTTGCACGCATCCTCAAGAGGATGCTAAGTCCATATTCAGCTTTCAAAGTTGGAGCTAAACCATTTGTTTCCTCTCCACCACAAAGCAAGTTTTGGAGGAATTTGAGTGCATACAGATTTTTGTCACTCGTGTGTCATGTAGCAGCAGCATAGCGCATTTTACTTTCATCACTGCTTTCCTCTTAGACCTCAAATTTCTTGTCATTTTCTTGTCACCTTTCCTGTAGGATGACTGTTTATATGTGATAGTCAACCAGAAGTCATTTCAAGAACAAAATTATTATTATTTTTTTTTTTTTGTGGTTTTTGGCCAGGGCTGGGTTTGAACCCGCCACCTCCGGCATATGAGACCGGCGCCCTACTCCTTGAGCCACAGGCGCCGCCCAGAACAAAATTATTGTTAAAATATTTCTTTCTTTTTTACCCACACCAAACCTCAATGTATTTAATGTCTGATTTGAATGCATTTTAGTGTGTTTACTATAACTATGAGAGGAGACTCTGAAAGAAAAGAATGGCTCATGTTTCTGAAGGCCTTTAAATGACTCTGCTGAGCAGGAATTTGTTGCATGAAGTAATGCAGTAACGCATTATGTACCACAGAAAGCCTTCGGGGGCCTCATAATCTAGTGTGCAAAAATGTCACAACAAATTGTTTAAACTTGTGAGTTACAAAAACCGTAATTAAACTATTATGAATGTATTGTAGGCACACAGGGCTTTAGGAACCTAAAGAAGATATTGAAGTGGGGTGGCACCTGTGGCTCAAAGGAGTAGGGCGCCGGCCCCATATGCCGGAGGTGGTGGGTTCAAATCCAGCCCTGGCCAAAAACTGCAAAAAAAAAAAAGAAGATATTGGAGTGAATGACAGTATATTTCATCTGGTTGGAGGATACAACCTATACAACCAAAACAGGAGAATATTTTGCCAATAATGGCAATTACTTATTTTTATAATTGTGCTCTGTAACAACCAACTACAAAACCTCAGTGATATGGAACAGTAAGAATGTATTTTGCTTCTGAGCTTGTGGGGTCCAGCTGATCCAGGCGGGGCTTGGTTGATCTTGGCAAGCTCACCTGTGCTTTTGCACTCTTCTCTGGGCCACATAGATAGCTGCTTGCTGCCCGTCCTTACATGTTAGGGTTCGGCTGTGGCAAATACCCCCCTGATGCTCTTTGGCTGATCCCAGAATCAGACCAGGAGGACACTACAAAGTTCTGTAGTAAAGACCGTGTATAACATGGAAGGGTGAAGAATTGGGGCCATCAGTGCAATTATTTTGCTATAGTAAGGAAGAGTATTAATAATCTCAAAGAACTTTTGTTTACATAGTTTATATCTGTAATTGTATTTACTTTATGATAATCTGAGAAAAATTATTATTATTTAAAATAATAATAAGCCCAGTATCTGTTAATGTAAATAATGTATCTTTTATGAAAAACAATTTCCAAAAAACCTAGAAGAATGGCATTTTTTCGTATTTTTGCAAACTGTTAAGATAACTGGATTCCCACATTTGCTTCTGTGCTTCATCTGCTGCCTTGTTACCCACATCATGTGGCCTCTGGAAAGTGTCACAGAGTGAGAGTGGAAAGGCAAATCACCCTTTTTATATTATGTCTTGTTACTATTATGGAAATGATATTTTGGACCTTCTGATATCCCAAAAGGCATGTACTGGGAACCACTCTTTGGAGGAAAGTTTAAGGTAAAGATAGATTTGGGCAGGATTAATATGCAGATGGTATAGTATAGGAGCTCAGTGAAATATTGGAGTCCACTGAGAAGCAGGCTGAGGAAAGGGGAGGCCTTGGAGGAAACAGAGAAAGAACAACCCACGAAAGAATAGAAAAAATGTCCATTGGATTTGGCCTAATGGCTGGTCAGGGGCTTAGGCAGGAGTTTTATGAAGACACAGAGGGTAAAGGCGTGGTTGCAGGGAGCTGTAGATGAAAGTCTTAGGAGAGGGAGAGGTGGCAAGTCCTCAGCAGAGCATGACACACAGAGAGGTGGGGAGGGTACGTTTTTAAAAGAGCCCATATTTCAGTCACCTTCCTCAGTGACCTCAGCCCAAACTTATCATCTCCTAAACTACTCCCACTCCGAAATTATATTTCAAAGTCAGATGCTCTGAGTACACACTGGTAGTCTATAGACTATTGTAACTCATAGAAGAGGAATGGGTTCACTCAACCCGTTTCTTCTGTCTTCACCTCCCTCCCAGTGCCTGTAGAGCCCATGGGCAATCATCTCAGTCATATTTATTTTTTTTAGAATCATATTTTCCACTTTCTTACTGCCCTACTGGACTAGACTGGCAAAAACATAACCCCCAGAATTATCCAATTGTGTACATTTTCTCCAGGCCTAAAACAAGATCTCAGAATGGTGCTGATAAAAATCAGTGACTTGTTTTAGATTCCTGGGCATCATAGACCTTCAGCTGGGCCCACAGTGCCGCCCCAGTGTCCCACCATATCCATTTGTCAGCTCTATCCTGTCATTCTCTACAGCAGCTGTGTCCCATGGACCCTGAGCAAATTAAACCTCCCCATCTCTACCCCTTTCTCCCTAGCAGATAAATGTGCTTTCTACTTCACAAACTAAAATCAGGCCCTTTAAATGACACCTCCTGTAACTTTCTGTCTTCACACCTTTTGTTTTACCTGAATACATGCCATCCAGCCTTCCTTTGCCTCCTAGGACCATGCAGGAGGAGCCCACTGTCCTCTCAACAGTGACGCTGTGATTCTCCCCCTGCTGCCTCTCACTGATCCTCCCACCCCTTCCTGGGGTCTCCAATCCTCCCTCCCCACTGGCTGCATCTTCTTACCAGTTCAACATGTTCAAATCTCTTCCATGTTAAACAACGGCAAGCTGCTGTCCAGCAGGCAAACTTCTGGAAAGTGATTGGCCCTTGTACATCTACTCTTTTCTTTTCCTCCTCAATTCACAGCTCTTGCCACAAAATTGTACTCATCTGTCTCACCGAAGACCTCTTTATGGAGTAATCCAGTGGACATATTATAGACTTTCTCTTGCTTTATTTCTTTGTAGTATTTTCTCATCCTCATAGTCCTTACTTGCATCATTACCAACAATCACTACTCAAAAATCTCCTTGTCAAGCATTCCACACTGATCCTCACCTCCGATCTTTCCAGATCATGGAAAGGTACCCCATTCCAACACAGTTGTTATTCCATTGCGCTGAATGCCTGCTCTTGTGTAGGTGGCTGAGAAAGGCCGCAGAGAGATGATTGAGCCCATGACCTGAACTAACTCGGGCCTCTCAGTGTTGCCAGACAAAGCCGGACACCAAAACCCTCGAGCAGTGCTTAACTTCATGGTGGTGCCACTTTGGAGTCCAGCTGTGCGCTTCAGTTCTGTTTATAGAGGAACAGTGTCTGCCTCTTTCCTTTGATTAGCTTTCTAAAGAATAGCCAGAATGCCCCTGGGCGCTGGCTCAGAATTTTAAAACTATTAAGGCCCAATTCTCACCTAAAATTACCATGGCTACAGAACTTGCCAAGGAAGTATCAAAAGTAAGTTTCAATTATAAGAAATAAACTTCTGGCTCTATGTGCATTCTTCAAATAATGTTGCTCATGAGGAACGGCATAGTCAGATCTGAGAGTGGGTCCTAGGACATCTTGACCAGGTTTTATAACTCGCTGCTTCCTGCCCTGTCTTGGATTTAATGGGATGCCTGACCCTTGATTTGCTTCGGAAAAAATCCAGTTTGAGATACTGTGTGTGCTCAGGAACGCAGTGGGTGCTAAGGGAGTGTGGCAGCCAGAAAACCAACAGAGGACACCAACCTGGACGGTGGTTTCTCTTAAAAACACTTCGAAATATTTTAAGAGAAAAAGTTTTATTATAGATAGATTAGCATACCAAACTTAAATAAAATTTCAAGAATAAGAGGATGGCTATAAAATTATATAATGGAAAAACCACTAAAAGAGAAACTTCTCATTCTGGCCCTGTCACCAGTTAGCCAAAGTTCACATTACTTCATCTTTCTGTTTTGCTGTTTCTGCGATAAGTCTCTTTTAGTAATATTTTATTTTCTATTGAATTTCAAAACTTCAAGGCTGTCTTTGTTCAGAATATTCTGCCATGCTTCACATGGCTGGCTGCTTCTTGCTATCCAGGTCATGGACTAAAGGTCTTTACTTAGAGGTCTAAAATAAAATAACCACCCAGCCCAAGCAGGGATCCAGACCAGATGGGATCAGAAATCTGTCAGAATGCGCACCAAGGCCATGATCTGGAAAGACCGGAGGCGAGGATCAGAGAGGAATGCTTGAAAAAGAGGCTTAGGAGTGGCAATCGGTGATGATACAGACAAGCACGGTGAGGGGACATCACCGCAAATAAATCCACCTAAGACGGTCTTTAACTTATCCTGCAGTGTACGTGGAATCTTAGTCCAAGATTATTATAATTTATTTATAATCAGAAAATCATATTTTCTTATTATTATAATTTTAGAGAGAGAGTCTCACTGTGTTGCCCAGGATGGAGTGTAGTGGTGAGAACACAGCTCACTACAACCTCAAACTCCCGGGCTCAGGCATGTGCCACTGTGCCCCTAGCTAATTTTTTAAAAATGTTTTGTAGAGATGGGTCTTGCCATGTTGCCTGGACTAGTTTTGAACTTCTGGACTTAGGTGATGCTCTCTCCTCACCCTCCCAAAGTGTTGGGAGACGTGTGGGCCACCATGCCCAGCCGAAACATTCTTCTTTAACAATTTTACACACTCAAAAATTATTTACAGCAATGGGCAATACACTATTGCTGACCCGCAAACTGTATAAGGATAGAAGTTGAGATTATTTACAAACTTGCAGAGCATTTGACACTGCTGCATCATGCACACGTACGTCAGCAAACTTGTCTTATTGGACGGGGGTGTAGAGTTTGCACGGTGACTTGTCTGCTGTGCACGCACAGCAGGACCCACACATTACAACCCAGAGCATTGTAAGGTTAACTTTTTAGCTGTGACCAAAATACGTATAAGGTGTATGATAATCTGACAGACTGTAAGATTTCTTTTTAAAAGTTAAAGTTATTTTTTAAGTTATTTAAATTTTTTAACAAACCAGTTTTAAAATTAAACATAGTTTAACATTATTAGCTAACTTAGGGAAGTAAATATCCTATTTATGGATGGTGACTCAAGCTTCTCAGGATTTTTGTCAAGACAAGATACACTTTTTCTGAAAACTCGTAAAATTTCAGAACAGTAATCAAAAGAAAAAAGAAGACAGAGTTCACTCTGCCTTTACTCATAGAACTTAGTTTTGTAGCTGTCGTTATTGAGGAAGTGGTGATGCTTTTTCCTTTTATGTTTTTTATTATGTTTATTAAAATGTAATTTTATATTTTTAAATACAACAAAAATGTGGGTTATTTGTATGCTTTTGTAAGATCTGGGGATTTTTCCCTTTTTTTTTCTTTTTTGATTTTGTTTTTTTTTAATTTTTTAGACAGAGTCTCATTCTGTCCCCTTGGGGTAGAGTGGGACGGTGTCATCTAAGCTCACAGCAACCCCGAACTCGTGGGCTCAAGTGATCCTTTTGCCTCAGCCTCCCAAGTAGCTGGGACTACAAGTGCCCACCACAAAACATAGCTAGTTTTAAGAAATGGGATTTCACTCTTGCTCAGGCTGGTCCTGAACTCCTGATCTCAAGCACTCTACCCACCTCAGCCGTCCAGATTGCTAGGATTACAGGTGTGAGCCACCATACCTGGCCAAGGTTTCGTTTTTCTAGAAACTCATTATTATTTTAATCTAAGCATTAGTATGCAATAAACTGGAAATAAAAAGAAATCTGGCCCTTCACCTCAGACTGAAAGGCATCTGACCCAGAAGCTGGAGTAAATGCTAAGTTAATCATAGCAGGAAGCTTGAGATTCCTCACTGGAATCCATTAAGTTAATGGTAATGGTTATATGTAAATTGGGGCCAAGCCTTTTTGAACATGAGACTAAGCAAAATAATAAGGGAGTATTTTTAAAATAACTAATACTGGTTATAGATTTAATTTTCTACTTTCAAGAAGAGTTCAAAATATCCTACACCCACTGTCTTTCTAATTTCTGATATTTGAACACCATTTAGCAATGAGAAGTTTTGAAGAATTCAAAACAGGAGAAGAGAGGATCTTACACCCTGTACTCGGTTTATTTTCTAACACTATCTCAGTATCCCAGACCCAGCGCCAGGCCGGGCAGGGTTTGCAGATGTTTACTGCATTGGCACAGAAGGGGATAGATGGAAAATTTTAAACTGTAGCTTCTGATCAGCTCAAGACTTCAGCGTACTTGTTAACTCATTTCGGTGGAATTAAATTTATTCTGTGGTAATCATAATTTTTTCATGGGGAAAAATTACCAAACTCCCTGCTATTCCTTGTTTTTAAAAAAATTTTGGGGGGCAGCGCCTGTGGCTCAGTCGGTAAGGCGCCGGCCCCATATACCGAGGGTGGCGGGTTCAAACCCGGCCCCGGCTGAACTGCAACCAAAAAATAGCCAGGCGTTGTGGCGCGCGCTTGTAGTCCCAGCTACTCGGGAGGCTGAGGCAAGAGAATCGCTTAAGCCCAGGAGTTGGAGGTTGCTGTGAGCTGTGTGATGCCACGGCACTCTACCGAGGGCCATAAAGTGAGACTCTTGTCTCTAAAAAAAAAAAAAAAATTTTGGGTTAATACCAGGGTACATACAATTAGGTTACACTGTTTGCATTTGTAAGTTAAAGTTATAGTTGAGTTCTTCACCCAGGAAATGTGCAATATTGTAACCATTAGGTGGGAACTTACCAAACCACCTCCCCCACTCCCTCCTACTTGAATTTTTCTCTGGTGTGGGCCTACGGTTATTAATCTACTAGTTTCAGTTTAGTAATGAATGCATGGATGCTTTTCCTTTCTTGAGATATGTTAGAGTATCTTCTCCAAATCCTTCCTCCCTGCTATTCCTTATACCTGTAGTCCCCAAACCCTGGGCTGCGGACAGATACAGGTCGGGAGCCTGTTAGGAGGCCGTCTGCCCAGAAGGAGGTGAGCAGTGGGTGAGCAAAGCTTCATCTGTGTTTATAACCTCTCTCCCTCACTCACATCACCGCCTAGGCTCTGCCTCCTGTCACATTAGCAGGGCCATCAGATGCTCATGGAGCACAAACCCTGCCGTGTGAACCGTGCCTGTGTGGGATCTAGGCTGCACACCTGAGAATCTGATGCCTGAGGACCTGAGCTGAGAGTTAGTGCTGAGGAGCGGCTGCAAATAGAGATTATCACTGGCAGAGAGGTCTGACTGCCCGTAGACCATGATACATGAATTGCTTGCAGACTCATACCTACCCAATCCATTCAGTGGAAAAATTTGTCTTCAAGGAGACCAGTCCCCAAAATGGGGGGACTGCCACCTTACAGTCTCAATTTAGAGAATGAGCTCAGAATAGGAAAAAAGCTCACATTTAAATTTAGAGTTTAAGACCACTTCATATCGCAAAGGTCAATGATCAAAAACAGCTGCCACATTTCCTAGTGAGGAGGGAAATACGTAGTAATTCAACTAAGTTTAAAAAAACTACCAGGCCCAACTAATGATGGTCTGACTCTGAAAGGGTTCAACATTGAGTTCTTAATGCTACAATCCAATTACTCAACAAAAGTAAAGGAAAACACTGTTACTGAAATAAAACTAGCAACACATCTTCTGGATGGATTCTGCAGGAGGGCGGGGGTGGTGTGCCTTGCTCACCCATGTATCCTAAGTACCTAGTGGATGGAGCACGGTCAATACAAACACGTGAATGATAATCCAGGAAATACCTTCTCTTGGGTATTGAGAGGCCAGAGTCAATTTAAGGTCCAAGGACATAGTAAATGAAAAAAACAATAAAGAAACACCATCAAGTATTGCACTATGTGCTCATTTATATATTTGGAAGACAACTAGGAGATGTTAAGACAGACAGTTGGTCATGACCTTGGATAGTCATCATCTAATTCTTTACCTCCTTTCTCTGAAAGACTGCACACACAGCCCCCCAGGGGAATGTAATGTTCGGGGAACAGCCAATCACCTGTTTTGTCCATGAGCAGTGGACCACAGATCCTAACAGATGAATTCACTACTGGCATCAAGGTTTACTGTGAAATACAGCAGATAAATGTCATAATAAAGATGTGGTTTTTAATCTAATGTAATTCATACTTTTCAGCTATCATTCTGGCGAAAGAAACATTGTGAGTGATGTATACATATGCCAACAGTTACAAAACTGGGTAAAGAGCTGAATTTTAGCACTACATTTTAACTAAAGCTTATTTTATTTCAAATGAGAGTCAACTAACATCATGGGATAAAGTTACATTACATTGATTAGCAAGGTCAGTGGCAAATGTAATGACCAACCTCATCACTTAACATTTTACAAGAGACTGTTTATTGGTCTTAAAAAAAAACGTTAAAGAATATTTTAAAGTACAGTTTATAGACAAAACAGCCACATCTTGATTTTTTACCAACATGAAAATGCCATTCTCCTCTCATAGACTGGCCCCTGGACTACAGCTACCCACATGGTGTTCAAGCAGGGGGTTGCCCAGCTCCTGACCCCCCTGTGGTACTGTCACTTGGTTTGTACTTGGCTTGCTGATGAACACAGACTCAGCAGCCACTCACTGATTTCTTCTGTCTCACTTTTGATTTTAGTTGTGGACTCTGCTCACTTACAGAGCTGTGGTCTCTCCTGCTGCATCCCTTAGATGCCTTCCTACTTCCTCACTGCCACGATTTTCCTGCAGGTGTGAGCTGCACGCTGTTAACACACCTGTTTCCACTCACGTCATGCCTGCATGCTCCTCTGTGACCCAGTCCAACATACACAACTAGGTAGAAACTACTATTTCTCAAAGGTCCATAAAACTTACAAGTTAGTTAAGGTTAAATTTTTTTCATTGAGATCATTTATTCAAAGGATTTTTACCTTCATTAAAATTATTTGTCTTCAAGTGAAATGATATCTGTAAGTATGTCTGAATTTGGCTCATCTTTAAGTATTTATGCATATCCAGCTTTTTTGAGCATACAAGTTCAAGTATTAAGTCTTCTTTAAGCCAAAAATTATCTTTCCTAGTAGATGTATAAACAGAGAACACAATGGGTCTGTCATTTTCTTAAGGGTGTTCAGCTATGGCAAACAGATTCAATTACAAAAGTCCGCTAACAGCACAAAGGTCACCCAGCAGAGAGGCCACCAACCTATGAGAGGATTCTGAGTAGGACCTATGTACTGCTACTTAGCCTGAAAAAAGCCAGTGTAAGGAATGGGAGGTGAATCACAGTAATCATTCACTGCTAGCTAAACTGTGCATAGACACTGATTACAATCTATTTCAGGTACTTGTATAACTGTAAAGATGTTATATTACGAAGAAACACAGCTGGAAGTCTGGGCTTCTGCATTGTAGGAGGTTACGAAGAATACAATGGGAACAAACCTTTTTTTATCAAATCCATTGTTGAAGGAACACCAGCATACAATGATGGAAGAATTAGGTAATATTAATGACTACTTAATAAAAAACTTATACTCAAATATTATGTTTTATGCAAAAACTTGGCCCCATATGAAATAAGGCATGTATTCACTGTACTTTTGGTGACAGGCAGAGGGAGAGTAAAAAATTAAAAATGTTTATGTAGCGGGGCGGCGTCTGTGGCTCAGTGAGTAGGGTGCCAGCCCCATATGCCGAGGGTGGCGGGTTCAAACCCAGCCCCGGCCAAACTGCAACAAAAAAATAGCCAGGCGTTGTGGCGGGTGCTTGTAGTCCCAGCTGCTCGGGAGGCTGAGGCAAGAGAATCGCCTAAGCCCAAGAGTTAAAGGTTGCTGTGAGCTGTGTGATGCCACGGCACTCTACCGAGGGCGGTACAGTGAGACTCTGTCTCTCCAAAAAAAAAAAAAAAAAAATGTTTATGTAGCATTCAACCTTTAAGAAATCCAAATCCAAGACAATGACATATACTCTTGGTCTCATAGTGCAACTTGCTGTACTTCTGGTAATGAGTTTGGAGAAATCTGAGGAGAGGAAATACCTAAATTAGAAGTAATTTAAATGGACAGATGTAGCAAAAACTGATACTGCCAAAATAAACTTGCACTGATTTCAATTACGAATGAAAGTATCAATTGCTCTGCTGCTTCTTCTGTTTTTAGGTGTGGTGATATTCTTTTGGCTGTCAATGGCAGAAGTACATCAGGAATGATACACGCTTGCTTGGCAAGGACGCTGAAAGAACTTAAAGGAAGAATAACTCTCACTATTGTTTCTTGGCCTGGCACTTTTTTATAGATTCAATGATGGGTCCAAAAAAATACAGAAAGATCATAAACAGGCTAAGTTGAAACAGTATATTTATCTTGTTGATTTTTGTATTTAAAGAATATATTGTAAAAATGTCAGAAGTATGATGTAATGAAAGCCAGTCACAGCCTCAGAAAATGACTGAAAAAATAAAAATTACTAACAGTTTTTATTCAGTGTGGAGGATTTTTTATTACTCCACAATGTTAAGTTTATATTTTTCTATTCAATAAAAAGCCCTTAAACAGCTAAAATTTGTATGCCCCACTGAATTCAAATTGAAGTTAAACATGATATATGCTGAGGTCTGCAAAGGGTGAAATACCAACATTTTAATTGAAAGCCAAAAGATTTTTAAAATGCATTGCTGAGAAACGTTCCTTTCATCAAATGAGAAATAAATACTTTTCAAAAATTATAGTTGTCTTTTAGAATGTGATGATAATTATGTTCCTGTTATTACCACTCCTAGTATTTAGTTCTTTCAAATACCATGTTATTTGTTATTGCTGACAAATACCTCTTAGGTTATCCCTAAAAATGCTCAAAGAATTATACACTTGTGTTTTCTTCGTTTAAGAAATGCCTAATCTAAATCTTATTCATTTCACAATAGCAACCGTATAAAAACTCCACATAACTATTCTACCAATAAGCCTTGGAAAATGCATCAAGAAAGGCCAAACCAGTGGAGGGCCACCAGGAGGTTCGGATTTATGTCCCAATGTTGAGTGTTTGTACCTGTACCTGTTAGAAACTGCACTAACGGCAGGTGATTTCAGAGGCCACCCAAATGCCTTATAGATTTTGTTAATTTGGATATAAAAATGCCCTATTTAGTTTCCCTTTGAACCCAAATCTAGAACACTGAAAACCGACTGTCAGAAAGTTGTGACATCAGAAATGCTTATGAGTCCTTGAATTCGCTAAGCAAGAATTCCACAGCAGTAACGAGAGACACTAGTTTTCATCTCAAGACTCAGAGGGGCTCTTTGATGCCTTCTGCAGAACCACCTCTTACGAGATCGGTGTTCAATTAAGGAGAAAACTGTGGCCAAGGTGGAGCCTTGACCTTCATCAGACACTGGGCACATACATGTCCAAACACAGCTCTTCATGCTCCCTGCTAAGTGACTCACTCACATTACTTTCTTGGATATAAAGTCATTGCTGTCTTTTATTTTTAAATATTACAAGACAAAGATTTTTAACTTAACATGAAAAAGTCACTCTCTTATTTTGGGAAAAAAAAAGTTAACTTTTCATACTAACAGAACAAGATTAAAGGTAAATTTCTTAAACATTATGCAGAAAAAATAACAAGATTCATAGTATCTACGTGTGGGGTGCTACTGTACACAGAGGCCCAAGGCATGCCTATTCTGCAGGGGCGGCCTCGGTGCTCTCCTGCTCAGGGGCGGGCTCGCTGCCGGCTTCTTTTCCTTCTTTGCTTCTTTTAGATTTTTTGTGCTTGTGTCTCCTGTGACTGTCTCCTTCTTCACTTTCATGACGACGTCTACTATTACTGCAAAAAAAGAAAGGCGTGTTGTTTAAAATGTTTACAAAATTAGTGACAAAAACCAACCCACTGTAAGTGAATCCTCAGTATGACACTGGGATTAAAATACCCTAATCCATGCTTTTCCTCAAACACATTTTAGGGAGTAATCAGTAGTTATGTGACTTTTTATGCAGAGATTATAATTACAGTACAGGGTCACCTTCACTGATACCATCCCAGATTCCTGGGCGAGTGAGCCCGCCCCTGAGCAGTGCCTATGCATTTTATTCTGAAAGCCTAATTACAAATTTGAAGTGCTAGATCCAAACAGAAAATGCTTTATAGCATTGATTTTCAGCAAACAGGCCACATTAAAATTTTTTTTCTTTTCTTTTCTTTTTATTGTTAAATCATAGCTATGTACATTAGTGCAATCGCCTGTACCCATTCTAAGATGCACCATAGATGTGGCCCCACCCATTACCCTCCCTCCACCAAAACCTGCCCCCTCCCTTCCACTTCCTTGGCCCTTTCCTCATAGTCTTGTGCTATAGTTGGGTTATAGCCTTCATGTGAAAGCTATAATTTAGCTTCATGGTAGGGCTGAGTACATTGGATACTTTTTCTTCCATTCCTGAGATACTTTGCTAAGAGAGTATGTTCCAGCTCCATCCATGTAAACATGAAAGAGGTAAAGTCTCCATCTTTCTTTAAGGCTGCATAATATTCCATGGTATATACATGTACCACAATTTGCTAGTCCATTCGTGGGTCGATGGCACTTGGGCTTCTTCCATGACTTAGCAATTATGAATTGGGCTGCAATAAACATTCTGGTACAGAAAACTTAATGCTAATTTTTTTTTTGATAAATAGCTAAACATAGCTCTGTTACCTAAGTGACCCCAGAATTTTCTTTAATTAAAAAGCAAACATTGCTTTAATATATTTACGTACTAAAGATTGCTTTATAGGCCAAAATTTCACCTCTTTCAATGAGATAATGTTAATAAGTAGAAATCTCTCATTATTTTTATTCTACACCATTCTATTTAGTTTTGGGGTATTAAACATAGTCTTATTAGATTTTGAAACCTTTGTCGAAACTTCATGAGAACCAACTATTTCAATGGTTATCCTGCACCTTCCAGTTCGGGCAACACACTACACACTGCAAGTCAGTTTCTCGCTCAGCTGTCACCGACACGCTGTCTTGTGAAAGCACAGACCTTCGGGAAGACTTGTGTCTGGTCTCCTCCTTCTCCCTGTGCCGCCGTTCCCTGTGCCGCTCTTCCTTCTCTCGGCTGGCTCTGTGCCGCTCGTAGCCTCTCTCGGCGTATTCCCTGTATCTGTATCGCTCTTCGTCACTGCAATTGAAAGGAAAACAAGGTTTTTTTGACAACTGGACAGTTAATCTGAAATGATTTCAAACTGTAAAAAAGAGGTGATCTGAAGCCCTATGTCAGTACCTTGCACAGAACAGATGAAAAATACGTATTGAATTAAGAGAAAAACAATGCTCATTCCCAAATTAACAGTAGATCTAAGAATACAAAATATATAATAATTACATATCATTCTAAATAGCCAAATTTTCATAGTTATAGGGTAACCATGGATTTTATATAACAATCCTTTGGTTTGTTATCTTGAAAAAGTGAGATCTGTAACTGATTTTAATCAAATTGTTTTCTTTTGCTCCTTTTAGAATTAAAAGCTTTATTTATTTATTTATTTATTTATTTTGAGATAGAGTTTCATGTTGTTGTCCCAGGCTAGCATCCCATGGTATCAGACTACCTCACAGCAAATGCAAACTCCTGGGGTCAAGCCATCTTCCTGCCTCAGCCTCCTGAGTAGCTGCGACTACAGGAACTTGCCAGCATGCCTGGGCTAACATGTCTTTCTGTCCCCGTCCCCCCCTGTGTTAAACAGCTTTGGTTTCTAAAAATATGTTTAATACAAATTATCAAATTTCCAATTTATAGGAAACATCAAGATATTAATTGAGAAATCTGAGAATAAAATAATCAAGTGAAAGCAAAAGCCATATTAAAAAAGTCAGCTTGTGTTCTCCTCGCAAAAGATTCAGTAAGGCTATGCTTAACGCCAAGTCATATTGCTGACCAAGTTATTTGTGATACATTAAATTTTTACATGTTTAATTTAAAAGAACAGAAAATATGCACATGTGTGCATACAGACCCTAACCATAACTACATATTTTGGTTTGGGGTGTAAGCACGGCAGCTGAGGGAGATGTGCCCTGACAGCCAGTGGGGCAGTGAGAAGAAGGGAGGAGAAAATACCCACACTCACATCCTGATTTTGCCACAGCAGTGATCAACGCTGTTACTTAACCTCTCTAAACCTCAGTTTTGTCATCTATTTACTGGCACCAATCTTTTCTCGGGTTTTGTAGAATTGTAGGTACTCAAAAAATGCCAGTCTGCAGTGGATGAATTAATGCTAGTTCTTCAGAAGCAGAATCAGTTTTGTAAAGGTTATTCACCCTATTATAATTACTTTGTCTCTTGACTCCACATAGACTTACACTAAAAAATAATTAAGGTCAATTATCTCATAATTTGTCATTTGTAGCTCTCTCTTTTCTTTCTTACCCTAAAACCAACTCTTGTGAACTTTAGTGCCTTTAGATTCTGAAGGCAGCCATATGATAGCAACTTTCCAACAGATGGTGCAAGATTTAATCCTGCACACACACGCGCAAAAAATATGAAGAGCCATGCCCTTTTCTGATAAGTGGCTGTAGCACAAAGATTTCTCTGGGCCTGGAAATCATTAGAGCTCATTTCAAACATCCTAGAATGACCAGCCTTCTTTCTGGTTCACAATTAAACTGCCTAAAACAGATGTTGAAACTGGTCTGTAATTTTCAAAACAATGGCCGTGTAATTGTAACACAACACATACTGCATGCCCTTTTGCTAAAATGTCAGTCTTCAGAAACAACTGCCCTTTACTTATACTTCACTTCAATTTTCCAGAGTTTAATTTTTTTCCTGGGTAATTCAGAACAACACAAAATTCCTCCACCTTTTGTCTCTTTGGCTGTAAACTTTTAGTCAAATTTAAGTAAACATTGACTCCTAATGCCCTACAGCTCAGCCACCTGAAAATCAAACATGGTTTAACCATCGATGCTTTTAACTTTCAATAAAAATTTAGTAACATCTGTACATGTATTTGAAATAGAACAAAGAATTTAGCCTCAAATCTTCTACAAACAATGTATGACTTATGCAAAGAAAATTTGTGAGTTCTAGCAAAGCAATTTATTTTATTTTTCTTTCCTGTCAAATTTGGCATTAAGTTCCTTACTTAAGAACATGTACATTCTAGAGACAGCAGGGCTCTCTCAAATATATTCGTTTTCACTACATTAGGAACAATTCAACTTTCTGGAAAGTCATGCCCTTGAACTTAAAAAGAATCATGCATTTAAGTTACTAAAGGTAACAGCACATGTCCCACCACACAAACACTGCTGCTTACTTATTTGGTCAATAAATTTTATTAAGTACCTACTAAAGGAAGAAAAAAGAATTAATAAATTCTTTCTTTGTTGGTAAAGTTTTAAGATGCCAACTAGTCCGTACCCTGACAATATAAGGGATCTTCAAAAAGTCCATGAAATTGTACATTATAAAAAAAAAACTAAGCATGGATTTCAAAAGCTTTTTGTACTGAAATAAACTTGTACAAACTTATTAGATGTGTCTAAACAGGATCTAGTTTAAGGCACCAAGAAGCAAACAAATCAGTGTAAAAAGAGCTCCCTCAGAGCAATATGAATTCTGCTAAAATTGAAGCAAGAACAAACATCAAACTTATGGAGATGGACAACTTGCTTTAAGAAAGGCCAAGATAACGAAGATGAAGCCTACAGGGGTAGACCATCCAACATCAATCTGCAAGGAAAACACTCATCTTGCTCATGCCCTAATTGAAGAGGACCGATGATTAATAGTATAACAATAGCTAACACCAGACATGCGACTGGTTAAGCGTAAACAATTCTGACTGAAAAATTAAAGTTGACCAAATTTTTCACTAGATGGGTCTAAAATCGTTGCACTCAGATCAGCTGCAGACAAAAGTAGAAATTTTAAGCAAGTAGGATCAAGATCCTGAAGCTTCTGCTTTGAAGATTTTTTTTTTTCTTGGTTGGGGATTCATTGAGGGTACAATAAACCAGGTTACACTGATTGCAATTGTTAGGTAAAGTCCCTCTTGCAATCATGTCTTGCCCCCAGAAGGTGTGGCACACACCAAGGCCCTACCCCCTCCCTCCTTCTTTCTCTCTCTATTCTCCCCTTCCCCCACCGTGACCTTAATTGTCATTAATTGGCCTCATATCAAAATTGAGTACATAGGGTTCATGCTTCTCCATTCTTATGATGCTTTACTAAGAATAATGTCTTCCACTTCCATCCGGGTTAATATGAAGGATGTAAAGTCTCCACTTTTTTTAATGGCTGAATAGTATTCCATGGTGTACATATACCACAGCTTGTTAATCCATTCCTGGGTTGGTGAGCATTTAGGCTGTTTCCACATTTTGGTGATTGTAAATTGAGCTGCATGCTTTGAAGAATTTTAATAGGAGATGAACATGGCTTTCCCAGTATGATCCTATAGACCAGTGACTTTCAACTGGTATGCTGCAAGAAGATCTTACATTCAAAGCAAAAGTCACCAAGAAGGAGGTTGGAGTGGTCCAGGCAGAGCAAAAGTGGACTGTTCAAGAACAAAAGTCATGACAAGTTTTTTGGGGATGCTCAAGGCATTCTGCTTGTTGACTTTCTGGAGGGCCAAAACCCAGTAAACATCTCCTTCTTATGCAAGTGTTTTGAGAAAGTTAGCAAAAGATGTAGCAGAAAAACATCCCAGGAAGCTTCCCCAAGGAGAGAGTCTCCCACCACCACAATGCTTCTATGCATTCCCCTCAAGGGATAAGGGTGATTCTGTGCGCGTTTCACAGAGAAATCATCAGGCATCTACCTCAGAGTCCTGGTGAGGCTCCTTCTGACTTCTTTTTGTTTCCTAATCTTAAAAAATCTGTCAAGGGCATCCATGTGTCTTCAGGACAAATCTTATTTTTTCTCAACAATTGCAATATCCATTCATGGACACATATACTGGGGATGGGAGGAAGCACTTCTATCTCATTAAACCATGCAGTTACCGTTATTGTCAAAATTTACAGTATATTTATATAATCACGCATTTAACAACAAGGATAATGACATGCTGAGAAATGCATCTCTAAGCAATTTCATCACTACGCAAACACTGCAGAGACCTACATCATATTGTCCACTATCCACCATTTGGGTCAGATGGTCTTGCCCAGTGCTCCTGGGCTATAAAACTGTACAACATGTTGCTGTACTGAATACTGTACACAACTGTAACATAATTACAATGTATCATATGTGTGTATCTATAAATATCTAAACATAGAGAAGTACAGTAAAAATACAGTATAGCAGAATCTCCACGCTTGACCACCTGTGTAAGTTGACCTAACATTCAAAGACTGGACGTGCAGGCTTAATTCCTTATTCTGACCATGTCTGCATGTCAACCAGTTTGTTAGATGGTCAACCCCCAGAGGTTCTCCTGTATCATAACAAAACCACCATTAAATCCGTGGCCCCTTGTTGACCAAAACATCATTATCTGGTGCATGACTACATATAAAGATAATAACTAAAATCAGGACAAAAAGTTTTAAAAAATACTCACGCAATAAATTTCTTAACCATTTGATGTACAAAGGCATGTTGCAAGAAAGATTGACAGAAAAATTAACTTAAAGATTTTTTTAAGATTTCAAAATGTTTACATTAGAATAAAATTCTTATGGGGAAGTAGTACTGAAGTTTCAAGCACAAAAAGAAAAGAAAATTTTCCAACTCATAAGATAACTTACTTACATTTTTTTTTTCTTTTAAAATAGTGTTTGGCAAATCACTACAATGTTCCAAAACCCCTAGATGCATTTAAACAAGTGATGGAATGTTACTTTTAAGTATTAATATTTAAAATACACTGGAAATTATCTCTCTCTAGTCAAGGATTTAAAGTTAAGATAAACTTTAGATGGTAAAATAAAAAGATACACAGGGGCGCAAAAATACTTTTAAGACATAGCTGATTAAACAAATGTGAAGACTGCTGCTTTAGGTAATGGGATGCCTCTGATCCTTAATGATTTTTAAATGGCTTTCCTTAATACTCTTCAATCATCTCTACCAAGTGAACTGGAATTCACTTCCTCATACCAAATATAAATTCGAGAATGTTTACAAAACACATGTGCACAAACTCCTGCACACCTGACAGACCTGTTAAATACGCTCGGTGTGGGACTGTGATCGCGCTCCCGCTCCCTCTCTCGGGTGCGCTCCCTCTCTCTGTCCCGATCACGGTCTCGTTCCCTGTCTCGGTCTCGGTCTCGGTCTCGGTCTTTCTCTCGTCTTGCGTAGTAGTCCCACTGCTTGCTGGTGTCCACAAGACTGGGCCATGAAGGAGCAGAGCCAGGAAGATGCGGAAAGGCAACTGAAGAAAGGCACATAACAATTAAAAACAAAGGTTTATGCTGCTTAGAAAGAAGACAAAACCCCCATCAAAAATGCACCATTAGATCACAAAAGACATTTATTTTATAAATACAAAAGAAAAATATCATTTTGTGAAAACTGATATTTGGGGGAAGTATTGAGGGAAGATTCAGGAACAAATCTTAAAAGACTTAACATATAAAGAACACTCCTCATTATGCAAGGTGAACTGGAGCAAGAATTAGATTGACTACAAAGTTCCTAACATTAAAAATGAAAACCAGAATACATCGGGACATCTTAAAAGTGTTAAGAGAAAATAACTATCAACTTAGATAGATTGTACTTAACAAAATCATATTTTAGAAATAAAGCAATGGCATTCACAAACAAAAACATAAGCAAATAAAAAACTTATAACCAATAGATTTCACCAAAAGTGCTTCTATCAGAGACATTTAGAGAAAAAGAAAATTTACTCTAGGAAGGAGATGTCCCATGAGAAGGAATGGCTGAACAAATAAATGGTGATCATACATGTGAATTTAAACAAAATATACTATCCAATAGCACAGTTTATGCACAATAAAATTAAAATAATAAACCACGATAGGATATGTTAAGAAAAATATTAAAGTGTTCTAAAGCCTCTGCATTGATGGAAAAGGGGATTCAAATGTTATGTATGTATTGTTAAGTGTATGAATAAAAATTTTGAAGAGTAACTACTAAAAGAAATAAAATGTATACTTTCAAAACAATATAGGGGAAAAGAAATTTTTTATAAATTAACCCAAAACTTTAGTCAATTCAAAAAGACTTAAAAAGGATGGGAGTGGGGAGTTAGGTTAATAACACAATTATCTCAATAATAAAAAGAGACTGAATTCACCAGTTAAAAGAGATTACTGATTTTAAAACTTAATTATATTCTGAATAAAAAAGACTTAAATCACATAGAAAGGTTGAAAAGGACTGAAGGAGAAAAACATAGAAAATACTAACAACCTCCAGTTCAGAAATGAATGGCTGTTTTAATGACTCATATAAAAAGCACTGCCTGGGAAATAAAGGATGGCTATATGAATACGGATGATATAATTCACCAAGAAGATAAAACAAATTTAAACTTTCAGGAAATTAACAATATTGCCTTAATTTTTAAAGAGTGAAATCTAATAGAAATGAAGGTAAACATAAAACATCCACCATGATCATGGGAGATTAACATTCTTCTTTGAATTATTGCAGATTAAACAGATAAAACATCAGTACAGATAGAGATGCGAGCAATATACTGTTAACAAAGTTGATTTAATGGATGGATATCCTATAAAATAGTGCCTATAACAAAGAAACATACAAAACATTTATAAAAACAAGCAAATACTTTCAAAGATGCAACAGATATCATGTTCTCTGACCACCATCCAACTTAAGTTAGAAGTCAAATTTATTTACTTCTTTCTTTCTTTTGAGAGACAGTATCTCACTTTGTGCTCCTGGGTAGAGTGCTGAAGCATCACAGCTCACAGCAATCTTAAACTCTTGGGCTCAAGTGATCTTCTTCCCTCAGCCTCTCAAGTAGCTGGACTACAGACATCCACAACCATGACCAGCTAGTGTTTTTATTTTAGTAGAGATGGGGTCTCACTCTTGCTCAGGCTGGTCTCAAACTCCTGAGCTCAGGCAATCCACCCGCCTTGGCCTCCCAGAGTATTAGGATTACAGGCATGAGCCACTGCACCAGGCCTAGAAGTCAAATTTAGAAAGTTATGATACTTTGAGAGGCAAGGCAGGTGGATTGCCTGAGCTCACAGAGGTTCAGACCAGCCTGAGCAAGTGTAAGATCCCATCTCTTAAAAAACAGCTGGGTCTGGCTCAGTGCCTATAGCTCAAGTGGCTAAGGCATCAGCCACATACACCTTAGCTGGCGGGTTCAAATCCCCCAGCTCGGGCCTGCTAAACAACAACTACAACCAAAAAATAACAGGGCATTGTCGCAGGCACCTGTAGTCTCAGCTACTTGGGAGACTGAGGCAAGAGAATCGCTTAAGCCCAGGAGTTGGAGATTGCTGTGAGCTGTGATGTCACAGCACTCTACCTAGGGCAACAGCTTGAGGCTTCATCTAAAAAAAAAAAAAAAAAAAATTAGCTAGGGGTTGTGAGGGTACCTGAAGTCCCTGGGAGGCTGAGACACAAGAATCATCTGAACCCAAGAGTTTGACGTTGCTGTGAGCTATGATGCTACAGCACTCTACTGAGGGCAACAAAGTGAGACTCTGTCTCAAAAGAAGTTATAAGAAAATAATCCCCATCCATTACATATTAAAAACACATTTCTGACAATTCAAGAGTCAAAAAAAAAACAAAAACAAAACTTTGATTTAAATCATTAGAAACAGACAAAAACAGGACATATCGAAAGTTTAGGGATGCTAATTGTTCTGGAGGGAATTAGTATTAAAACACTGTATTAGAAAAGACTGACAATAATGAGCTTAATTTCCAATTTAAGAACTTTAAGAACAGAGTACTCTAACCGGTGAGAACAAAGAGTGGAAATAGGAAACGGCCATATATGTGCATAAGAGAAAAAAATGGAAAGTCAGTTTTTGAAGATTAGACAAACAAAACATAAAAGTTTCTGACAAGATTAAGGGAAAAAAAGAATATATCAACATTATCAGAACCGAAAGGGACCACAACTACTGACACTGCAGAGATTAAACAATAAAGAAAATATTAACTACTATATACCAATGCACTTAAAAGTACCTTAACATTTGAGAAATACAAAAGTATAATGCGGCCCTTTCTAATTAGCAGACTAGAAAAGAGAAACAATTATGATCACCTCAGAAACCATCTGTAAAAACTCAATACCCATTCATAGTTTAAAGGCACTTGGAAAATTAGGAGAGGAAGGGAAATTTCCTTAATTTGATGTAAGGTTCTATCAAAAGTCTAACAGGAAAAATCCAGAAGCATTTCCATTAAATACCAAAAAAAGCAACAAGAACTCCACTTTCAGTACTTCAATATATTATACGGAACTCCTGGCCAAAGCAACAAAAGAAAACAAAAAAAGGGATAAATAAATAAGGACCAGATAAGAAAGTAACAAAACTGTTTATTATCTGCAGGTGATAGCATTGTCTGAACAGACTTTACAAAATTATGAGAGTTCAAAGTAAATGGCTACAAGACCAATTTTTTTTTTTTTTTTAAAGTCAATTCTAGGCTGGTTTGGTTGCTCATGCCTGTAATCCTAACACTCTGGGAGGCCAAGGCAGGTGGATTCCCTGAGCTCAGGAGTTCGAGACCAGCCTGAGCAAGAGCAAGACCCCATCTCTAAAAAAATAGCCAGGTGTTGTGGCGGATGCCTGTAGTCCCAGCTACTCAGGAGGCTGAGGCAAGAGTATAGGCAAAAGGCCTATATGCCTCTGGCCAAAAAAGCTGTTTGAGAGGGAGCAGGGAAAGGACTTTGTGCAGGCATACTTGTGAGAAACTGAGGCAGAATCCCATATGGCCGGGTTGGTTGCAGGCATAAAACCCCCCTGAACTAAGGTTGGCCTAGTTGGTTGTGGGCATAAAAACCTCCTGAATTAAGGCCCACATGGGAGCAGAGGCTTGCAAACAAGTTTCTGTATGTCTTAAGAATTTCCTGACTATGCTTTGCTTAAAGATTAATGTAACTGCCTCCAAACGGTGAGGCCAGTAAGGCAGGTATTCAATCTATCTTTTTCCCCCAGAGCCTCAGGCTTTATCAGATAAGAGCAAAGAAGAAATGGCTAACAACATGTTCTCCATGAAGTCATGTATTTTTAGGAGGATTAAGTTAGATAAAGTAGCTATCAGTTAATCTAGTTAAACGTTAGCCCCTAAGGATAGCTTTAGATAACATTAGTAAAATGGTTATCAGTTAATCTGGCTTATCTGTAGGCGCGTAAGTACCAGGAAGTAAGAGGCCTGGGGCCAAGGTTTAAGTCGTGTGTTTATTGATTAAGTTATACGCCTATATAAGCTTGGAAGAAATAAAGAAGTTTGCTGCTGGGCGGCGCCTGTGGCTCAGTAAGGCGCTGGCCCCATATACGGAGGGTGGCGGGTTCAAACCCGGCCCCGGCTGAACTGCAACCAAAAAATAGCCGGGCGTTGTGGCAGGCACCTGTAGTCCCAGCTACTCAGGAGGCTGAGGCAAGAGAATGGCTGAAGCCCAGGAGTTGGAGGTAGCTGTGAGCTGGGTGAGGCCACGGCACTCTACCGAGGGCCATAAAGTGAGACTCTGTCTCTACCAAAAAAAAAAGAAGTTTGCTGCTCGTCACCATAGAGCTTGTAGCCACTCTTTGTTCCATACTATTTGAACTACAGGTCTATACTCTGTGTCACCGATCACCCGTAAGGGACTTCATGCAACACAAGAGAATGACTTGAGTCCAAGAGTTTGAGGTTGCTGTGAGCTATAACACCATGGCACTCTACCCAGGGGGACAGAGTGAGACTTTGTCTCAAAAACAGAAAAATGTATAAAAAAAAAAAAATCAACTCTATTTCTATACATAAGGGAATATAAACAGAATACATAATTCAAAAGAACATACCATTTACAATAGCAACAAAAAACATTAAGTCCCTAAGGACTAAATCTAACTGAGGATGTGTATACAAAGCGTATGGAGATACCCATAGCAATGTACTGAAAGCATATTAAGAACATCTCCACTAACAGAGTCCAGATTCATTGACAGATTCAATGCTGTAATGGTATGAGTTCCATGCACTGACCCAGAGCCTCTATGTCATTTCAATATGGTATAGTCTGGCTCAGTACCTGTGGCTCAAGCGGCTTAGGCACCAGCCACATACACCTGAGCTGGCGGGTTCGAATCCAGCCTGGGCCTGCCAAACAACAATGATGGCTGCAACAAAAAAAAAAATAGCCGGGCGTTGTGGCAGGCACCTGTAGTCCCAGCCACTTGGGAGGTGGAGGCAGGAGAATCGCTTGAGCCCAGGAGTTGGAGGTTGCTGTGAGCAGTGATGTCAAGGCACTCTACCCAGGGCAAAAGCTTGAGGCCACATCTCAAAAATATATACATATGATACAGTCCAAGCGAGGACTCTAGAGCCAGGTATAAATGGGTGCGGATCACAACTCAGCCACTTACTGTATGACACTATAGTAATGAACTGAATCTGGCTGCCCTTCAATTTCTTCACTTGTAAAATGGAGATGGTAGTCTGTCAGCATTACATGAGTTTGTGTAAACAAGTTTCCCAGAAGTGTTAATATAGTAAGCACTGTATAAATGCTATTAATCAAAATCTCAAAAGTTTTTCATGGAACTCGCAGTCTAAAATACATACATAAAAACAGTGTCCAGAATGCTTCTGACACAGAATAAGGAAGACTGACTTGCACTAGATATCAGACTTACTACAAGGCTCTTAATTAAGACAGTATGGTATTATTAGTCAAACTGACCAACATAATGGCCTGGAGAGCCCCCAGGCAGGTTATGCATACATAAAAATTTGACATAGATGGAGATGACACTGAAAATCCCCCAGGAAGGAGAGACTATTTAAAAAATGATGCTGGAACAACCACATCTCTACTTTATACCAAAAAACCTGCTTAAGGACTTAAACATAAAAAGCAAACTTTGAAGACATTCTTTGGGGAAAAAAAGTACTAAAGAATCTTATCACCTCAGACTATACTATAAATCGATAGTGATCAAAACAGCATGGTACTGGCACAAAAACAGAGAAGTAGATGTCTGGAACAGAATAAAGAACCAAGAGATGAATCCAGCTACTTACCGTTATTTGATCTTTGACAAGCCAATTAAAAACATTCAGTGGGGAAAAGATTCCCTATTTAACAAATGGTGCTGGGTGAACTGGCTGGTGGCCTATAGAAGACTGAAACTGGACCCACACCTTTCACCATTAACTAAGATAGACTCTCACTGGATTAAAGATTTCAACTTAAGACAAGAAACTATAAAAATACTAGAAGAGAGTGCAGGGAAAACCCTTGAAGAAATTGGTCTGGGCGAGTATTTTATGAGGAGGACCCCCCGGGCAATTGAAGCAGCTTCAAAAATACACTACTAGGACCAAGAACACAGTAAGTAAAGCAAGCAGACAGCCCTCAAAATGGGAGAACATATTTGCAGGTTATGTCTCCGACAAAGGTTTAATAACCAGCATCCACAGAGAACTCAAATATATAAGCAAGAAAAGAACAAGTGATCCCATCGCAGGCTGGGCAAGGGACCTGAAGAGAAACTTCTCTGAAGAAGACAGGCGCATGGCTTACAGACATAGGAAAAACTGCTCATCATCCTTAATCATCAGAGAAATGCAAATCAAAACTACTTTGAGATATCATCTAACTCCAGTAGGATTAGCCCATATCACAAAATCCCAAGACCAGAGATGTTGGCGTGGATGTGGAGAAAAGGGAACACTTCTACACTGCTGGTGGGAATGCAAATTAATTCCTTTTGGAAAGATGTTTGGAGAACACTTAGACATCTAAAAATAGATCTGCCATTCAATCCTATAATTCCTCTACTAGGTATATACCCAGAAGACCAAAAATCACATTATAACAAAGATATTTGTACCAGAATGTTTATTGCAGCCCAACTCATAATTGCTAAGTCATGGAAAAAGCCCAAGTGCCCATCGATCCATAAATGGATTAATAAATTGTGGTATATGTACACCATGGAATACTATGCAGCCTTAAAGAAAGATGGAGACTTTACCTCTTTCATGTTTACATGGATAGAGCTGGAATATATTCTTCTTAGTAAAGCATCTCAAGAATGGAAGAAAAAGTATCCAATGTACTCAACCCTACTATGAAACTAATGTATGGCTTTCATATGAAAGTTATAACCTAGTTATAAACTAAGAATATGGGGAAGGGGAAGGGGGAGAAGGAGGGTGATTGGTGGGATTACACCTGCGGTGCATCTTACAAGGGTACATGTGAAACTTAGTAAATGTAGAATATAAATGTCTTAACACAATAACTAAGAAAATGCCACGGGTGGCACCTGTGGCTCAGTGAGTAGGGCGCCGGCCCCATATGCCGAGGGTGGCGGGTTCGGACCCAGCCCCTGCCAAACTGCAACAGAAAAATAGCCCGGCGTTGTGGAAGGCGCCTGTAGTCCCAGCTGCTCGGGAGGCTGAGGCAAGAGAATCGCGTAAGCCCACGAGTTAGAGGTTGCTGTGAGCCGTGTGACGCCACGGCACTCTACCCGAGGGCGGTACAGTGAGACACTGTCTCTACAAAAAAAAAAAAGAAAATGCCAGGAAGGCTATGTTAACCAGTGTGATGGAAATGTGTCAAACAGTCTATAAAACCAGTGTGTGGTGCCCCAATGATCACATTAATGTACACAGCTATGACTTAATAAAAAAAAAAAGAATCTTAATCTTCATGTACTTGAGGTGGAGAATGGAATGATCCAAATGCAAACCCAAGTAAAATGTGGCATGACTTTACACAATTGATGACATATAACAACAACAAAAAAAATCCCTACCATTCTGAAAATCTGAAGTACTCCCAAATCCAAAGCTTTCTGAGTGCCAGTATGACACCCCAAATGGAAAATTCCACACCTAAGTTTACTTGACGAGAATCAGTCAAAACGCAATCCAAACTTTGCTTCATGCCCAAAATTATTTAAAATACCGTATGAAATTTCCTCCAGGATATGTGTGTAAGGTATATATGAAACATAACTGAATTCTATGTGTAGGCTAGGGTCTTGTGCCTACGATATCATATATATGCAAATATTCCTAAATGCAAAAACACAGGCCATCCCAAACATTTCTGGCCGGAAGCATTTTGTTAAGGGATCCTTAACTTAAAATTTAAACTGCCATAGTAACTTCACCTTTGAGGGAGTTAGGTATTTAATTATCTTTGCAGTGTACCATATTTACATGATGATTATATAAATATGGTTTACTGTTTACCTTTTAGAATAAAAAAACCTGTCAAAGCATAGATAATTTATGAACAGAACATAAATGTTTTAAGTAGAAGTACAGCTGACCAAAACTCGGAGGTGAAGGCTTAGGTAGATACACTAATATTCTAATTTTATACAGTAAAGATTGATGATATGTGAAACAGGGCAAGTCTATAAATAAAAAGAGGGATAAAAATAGTGATACAACGTTACTGGTGGGAAAAGGCGAGGGGTAGTGATAATAACTGAGCAAAATGCATGTCTATCATGCAGGAATACAGCAGATGGCATCTGAAGATACATAATGACAAAATGGGTGACAAGCACTTGAAGAAATGGAAAGAAATAAAAAAACATGAAAAATGCTCTACCACTCTTTTTTTTTAATTAATTTTTTTTTATTCTGGATCACCATAAGAGTACACACTGTTAGGCTCCCCTGTCTGTATGTGTGAGGTAAACCTGCCTTTCTTTAATATTCCTGCAAAGATTATCTCACTAGGTCTTACTTGACAAACCCAGTCTTCATATACTCATGAAGAAAAATTAATATTCCATCTATAATGTTGTTTAAGAATGAATTATAGAACTCCAAAATAAGTAAAATAAAGGTAAAAGAGAATTATCTACAAAGAAGCTGTATTTATCATCTTCATTCTAGGGTTTGTGTTTCACTAGAATGAAGAAAAACTACTCCCTTTCCTTAATTCTTACAATATGCTTTATAATTGTTATTATTAAAGACTTTCATTTAATTAACAAAAAGCTTGTCTCTAAGAAGATTTGGATAACAAAAAGTAGGAGACTCCTGCTTTCTAACGAAAAATGTGTATATATTACTTTGAGAAAAAGTTAAATGCTTAATTAGCAATTTTTAAAAAAATAAAACCTTCCACAATGAGAGTGATGATGGGTAATCTGAAGAATAATTCTTTCTGATAAGAAATATTCCTCATGTTCATCTGCACTGTTAGAAATACACAAGGAAATGAATATCAAAACAGGAGCTGTCAAGTTCTACAAAAGAGGTAAAAACAAAACTTTAGCTTAGTAAGCAATGTTTATCAAGTGGTAATTACAGGCAACATACTTAGCACCTTATAGTCAAAAGATTTAGGTTATTATCAAAGCTATGAGATGGATACAGAACCCAAACCCAGGCTGTCTGACTGCCGGGGCTGGACTGTAACAGTGATGTCCCAGAAAGCAGAAGGGCAAGGAAACGTGGAGCTCTGTGGGGATGGTGATGGTGACTATAAAAACTATGGCTAACATTTGAGTAGAGACTAAGATCTCCACTGTATTTTTTTTTTTTTTTGTAGAGACAGAGTCTCACTTTATGGCCCTCGGTAGAGTGCCGTGGCATCACACAGCTCACAGCAACCTCCAACTCCTGGGCTTAGGCGATTCTCCTGCCTCAGCCTCCCGAGTAGCTGGGACTACAGGCGCCCGCCACAACGCCCGGCTAGATCTCCACTGTATTTTTAATGAACATCAGTTTGTGAGGAAGAATTATGCTCTCTGTTTAACGGCTTACGAACTGTAAGAGTCAAATAAGTGAGAGAGAAAGCAGAATTCCAACCCAGGGACGCTGACTGCGTGGGTGCCTAGCACAAGAAAAAGGCAGAGAGGGAGTGAGGAGCGAGTCATTGAAACTATTAAGTCAACACAAGCATCACCTGTATGGCAACTACAGCTCTGAACAAGCTTAGCCTGAAGGACAATTCACAATGCCTTCATACAGGTATCTAGAAGCATATGACTAATCTATCAGCAAGGCACAGATTAGACCATATAGTGGCCTGGGGGTCCATTAACTTTTCTCCATCCTCAATGGTACTGAGTACATAGCACTGAAATTTCCCCCTGGATCAATTGTGCAGGACACCAGAACCCGCCAGACCAATCACGTCTCTTTGACATCAAGATTATTTTGAGCTGGAGGCAACTGAGAATCAGATATAAGAAAAGCTTTGTAGCTCTCTTTCCCCTGAAAGGGGACATGCCCATAATGCCCATAATTTCGGCATCATGTTTGCCCAAATGCAGAACATAAATCTACCTACAAAGGTAGAAGTGTCCCTTTTCCTTCTCACCATGAAGGACAAAAGCTGACACCGAAGATAACTTTAGGCCCTGAGCAGCTGGAGGAGGCACCAGAGGACACCACCTGTTGAGTATGACAAGCCCTTACAAACTGTGTATTTTCATGGCCACCCCCAGAGATTCAGTCCTTTTTTTCTATCTTGCCAGTTTTCTAAAAATTTCCAGTTCTTTTCTGAGTTTGGCAGGTCCACTGGATTTCTAACCCACCTCTGTGAGCAGCAGTCCCCCAGGTGCCTCTCTGGATGGAAGAGGGGCACAGGAAGCTTGTTTTTCTCTTGCTCATCTGCCTTTTGCTATAGGGATCCACCATGAGCAGGAACTCTGAAGAGAGAAAATTCTTCTTTCTTCTCTATTGCTCTGCCACTCTAAGAAGGCATCTGGGCCACCTCTCACCTTTCTACTCACCCCGAAATCCATAATTTCCTCAAAGTAGCCAGAATGGAGATTTTTCAAACATAAAAGCAGAAATTTCACATACAAATTTCTAAGCAGCTCCTGACAGCACCGTAAGGTCCCTACTCCGGAGCACTGCCCTGTGTGTTCTTAATCTCACTCTCCAGGGCAGCCACACTACACTTTGAGCTCATAAAGCCTTGTGTGTTCAGGCCTCCCCCAAGACTTTGAACAGCTTGAAGTCAAATCACCTACTGCTCCACCATTCCAGAATCAGAAGACCCTCCTCTGTGCTCCTGTGACCCTCTCTTCTCTTGTCACTTGGATATTTCCCCCACGAGACTATAAATTTGTGCCTATAAACCACACACAGCTTAGAGTAGCCTTAAAACTGAGTACAATGCAAATCACTTTTAAAATAAAGTGAATGAATGATGAAGAAATCTAAGCGGAAAATGCTATCAGAAGCCGTTGGAATAGATAAAAGTTGTCAAGAGTGAAGCCCAAAAAGAAACTATAAATGATTTAGAAGAAAAATTACACCAGTGAGGGTGAAAAATGAGAACAAGATTACCTGGATGCCACAAGTCAAAAAAAAAAAACAGAAATATTAACAACAATAAAGACAAATCAGTAATAAATCCTAAATCCTCTTAGAAAAAAGCAAGGAACAAATATCACTGTTGTGCCACCACTTTTTTTGTGAGACAGAGAGTCTGACTCTGTCGCCCTGGGTAGAGTGCAGTTGTATCATAGCTCACAGCAACCTCAAACTCTTGGGCTCAAGTGAACCTCTTGCCTCAGCCTCTCGAGTAGCTGGGACTACAACAGCCAGCACAGTGGCCAGCTATTTTTTCTATTTTTAGTAGAGACAGGGGTCTTGCTTTTGCTCAGGCTGGTCTTGAACTCCTGAGCTCAAGCAATCCAATCCACCTGCCTCGGCCTCCAAGAGTGCTGGATTACAGGCATGAACACCGCACCAACCAGTCACTTATGAATTTTTAAAAGTACAATTGATAAATATCTGAAAATTATTCAGTTAAGTAACCCTGCAGACTTAGACCCAGTTATTGCTTTAGTGAATATTTTTAAATTGCTCTGTCAAATGTTATTTTCAACCATGAATACATGCTTTATTGCTTTAAAAATAAATATTTAAGTAC
This sequence comes from Nycticebus coucang, assembly GCF_027406575.1. NCBI lineage: Eukaryota > Metazoa > Chordata > Mammalia > Primates > Lorisidae > Nycticebus > Nycticebus coucang. The sequence continues at coordinate 3,099,637 of NC_069802.1, forward strand.
TACACTGATTCAAATTGAATCCAGGCACGAAAAGACACACTTACCATTGCTATATGGAAATGCACGTGCAGAACGACTGTCATAACCAGAGGAATGTCCACTGTTGAAGGAAAAAATGCACTTTTATGTTTGCTGCAAATACATTCTGAATTTTAATAGTTTGGTACAAATGGAAAAACATCAAGGAAAAGTTATAACTTTTCTTCAACCACCAAAATTAATGATTAATTCTGTAATGTTATTTTTTAATTCTAAAACACAGGCTTTTTAACTTCAAAAATATTAAATATAAAACCAGATTTTATAGGAAAAATAGAAATTTGACAGTACTATGTAACATAAATAACCCAATCAATTCAGCAAGACTCACTAGTGAAATAACAAAGTTCTAAGCTAACAAGATATTTGAGATTTAACATTTAGTCTTCAAAGATTATTTTAATAGTTATAAATCAATAATTCAGTCCAGCTAATAGGATAAACAAATAACACTGTTGAAGATTTTGACTGAGAAAACAAATGCGTGTTTAACAGAGACTTAATAAAACGAAGTCCTTATTTCTCACAATTTACACTTTCCTGAGTTCTGCAGTTTCCTCTGCAGAAAGCCACATGCATGGCTGGATGCTACTTATGAGACATTCTCACAATTTTTGTCTTTTTACACAACTTGAATCAATCTTTCTGAAACATACAATTTTTACAGTTTGTTTGCCATTTAAGAGGAAATAACAATAGTCCTATTAGTGATTTTTATCTGGCAAGAATTATGCTGATATTTATATTTACCAGCTTTTTTAACCTTTATACTCTATCAACCCCTTAGATAAAAAAGGAAACTGAGTCTCAAAAGGGTTTATGAGCCTTGTCTAACAACACTTGGGTGACTCCAAAGCTGACGTTGCTAAACAACAGATTGCCACCCATGAGGAAAACAGCCCCCAATTCCAGCCAGCATAAACATCAGTGCAGGGCACAGAAAATACAGCCCTGCTCTGAGGAGCGGGTGCAGCACTCCTCCTGTGTGGTGACGCAGCAGGCTATCAAGAAACAAGCCGTTCCTGACTGAGGCCCAGAAGAGCTGTCCTCTAATCCCAAAAGAGGCATGCATTATTCATGATTTCCAATCACCTATGTTTGTATTTTCCACAAAGCTGTAGCCAAGTTTTTAACAGTCCAGGGGTTTCTTTAATCAGTGTGTCATAATTCAAAGCAAGATACTATCTAAAAATAATTACAATTTAGTTTTCTTCATTCTGTTTTGATATCAGACTATAGAGTCCAACTGCTTATATTCAAGTAACTAACACAGATCCAACTTTATGAAAGAAAAAGCAAGTGCTATGTTTATAAAATTGTATCTTTGAAAATATTACTAAGATATGTACATGATTCTTCAGTCAAAAAGCTATCAAAGGATCAAAAATCTACAGCATCTATACTGATTTACCTTTCTATTGTTGGGATAAGAGATGGAGGAGGAGCGCCTGGTGGAGGAGGAAAACCTGAAACATTCAATCATAAGACAGAAAATTAACAGATGTTAACTTAACGTCAGTAGTGAAACAAAGCTGCTGCGTATCACTAAGTTTCTGTGGGGATATGAACGTGCTTCTATATGTTATAATGGACGGAAAAAAATGGAGCTCAAACTTATAAACAGATTGTTGGAGCAATAAAACTGTAAATACACAGTCTGGTCTAACACACAGCACAAACTGAAGAGTCAGGACACCCGGTCTTATTTTCAGCACCACACACAGCCCATTTTGTGAGTATGAGAAAGTTAATCTCAACGCCTTACCTTCTCCATACATAAAACAGTAGTAGTATTGCCACCACATGCGCTATACTTGAAATATTTTAGAAGAAAAGCAAATAAAATTGCATTTACCACTTTCAAAAAAAATATTTTGAGTTTGAGATTTATAGAAATTTCCTTAAAAATGTGTAATTTGTAAATAAAATCTTACCAGTAAATATAGTAATGCTCAAGGCTGAGAACACCCATCATAAAATGTGTTTTAAATACACAAGCATAGTGAACTATTTCACAAAGAAAGGCACATAATGTAGTTTGGAGATTAGTTTTAGAGGAAAATAATTTGTACCTTTGTATCATGAGGTCTGCATTCTTAAAATACTTAAAATGAAATATCACAGAATAATACGGCTAAAAAAAAGGAGCTTAATAGTTAATCTACTCTACACTTTCAAATTCAGATGGGCAAAAAAGCATCCCAACAAAAGACTCGAAGATTCCACAACTTAGGATACCAATTCCTTCCAGGTTTTTACAATCCTCACTTCTAGAAAATGCATTCAATTACATCATTTAACTCTCTCACAATACAATTTATACACTGCCCTGAGAGAGCACCAGGAGTTGTCCACCATCACATGCTCTTCTCATCTTCTAGTTATTTTAAAACACTTCCATTAAGCCACCTGTTTAATATTCTACATAAAAATGCATCTCAGTTCTCGGAACCCTCCCTCAAAGACCCATTTAAATTGATTTTTAACCTTGCTTCAAGCTGTTCAAAGTTTACTGTGCTATTCACTGTAGCCAGTTTTAGACTCTAACTCCTCTAACTAAAACATCTTAAAAAGGTAAAGTTTAGCAATTACCACCTTAGTGCTGGAATCCACAATCCTATTTTATACAGCCTCACAATCTCACTGCTTTCTAAACTAAAAAGACACACCAATAATTCCTTTGACTTTCCCTACATCTTTTTCAGCCACATTCACACTCAATGACTCTCTATCCTGCATCTAAATAGGTGTACTAACATAGGGTACCTAAACCTATTTGTTTATCAAGGTCATTTTGAATTTAGACACCACCACCCCTGCATAATCACTTCAGCTTTTAACACTAACTCAGTAAACACACTTGCTATCAGGTTTGCCATCACACTATAAAAAAAAAAAACTGACAAAAATGTAAAAAAAAAAAAAAAAAAAAAAAAAAAAAAAAACAACACTAGGCCACGTATAAACTTCTACTGATCGTGCTGTTACAATAGTGAACAAGCAATCACAACTCTGAGAACACCACCTGACTGTCAATCCATCTAACTGTCGTGTGGCTCAGAACATATTTTCTCATGACATTGAACTATTCCAGCAAGATGTAAAAAAAAAATCAGAAACCATGATAAAGTCAAGAAAAATTAAATTATCCTTCTCTTCTCTCGTAATCACTTTATTATATAAAAATTAATTGGTCTGAAAAGATATTTTTAATAAAAATTTTATTTTATGCCCTATACAGTTTTCTTATGAATGAATACGGTGAGAATTTTCTCAGAACCTCTATTTCTACAGAATGGGTAAGACAGGTATAAGAAAACTAAGTATCTTAATCAAAACTGGAATGAAGCAAAGGCAGAGCTGAAAATAGGACCTTGAAATCCCAATAGCCTATTCCACGTTCTAACTGCCATCAACACTGTCCCTCCTGTAACTATAAGCTTGAAATTTCATGTTTATTAACAATGATGGAGAAAACATGAAAAAAGTTTTACCTGGAGGTGGTACAGTTATTGGAATACCTAAAAAACAAGTGATGAAATTTAATATAGTAATTGGATTTCAGAACCTGTAATGTATTTATGCCATCACCAAAACAAACTTTGAAATAAAACCCCTCGCCTCATTATCCTAGCTTATTCACTCAAGAGAAGCATTCTGTTTTCTTGCAGAGGACCAACAATTCCAACTTCCCTGATGAAAACCCAGTCTAACAACTTGATGACCATGTTTCCCAGGCTAGTTGCAATCACAAATGAAGTTAGACTGTCAGTTAAAAAGCACACCTGTGCATTCACAAACATCAAACTCCATGAAATTCATGCTAACTAAATTTGATCAACAATGTGTGATCCTGTTATTTTGACATTTTAATAGGGAAACTGATCTGTCAGCTCTTTCCATAATACTGCAAAGTAATTCAACATGATAATGAATGTTATTTGCTTTTGTGAACCTCAATACATTGCGGGACATTCAAGTGCTGATTTGGACTGTCTTACTATTACTGGTAGAAACAGGAAAAGTTGGTATTTCCTTTGATTTGTAGGAGGAGAGGAAGGGGGTAGAGTCAGTTCATAATGTACACCCCCAGGGCACACTAAAATAAATGCGAAAGATGTCCTTCTATAGATAGGTGTCAGCAGGTAGCCAGCTCTTTGGTAGAGTCTACTCTATCAACTGCCCACTCTACCTACTACTAATTTGAATGACTCTCACTCTTTGTTTGCATACATTATAAACTTTAAGAAATAAACTATGAACAAGAATTTTCAATTTACACTGGCCAAATGTGTCCTTAAATCCTAATGTAAAATGTATTTACTAAGTACTAAAATTAAATTCAGCATTTTAAATTAATAGATACATGAAAGGCAATTTATGTGGCATGCAAATTATTACTTTCAGTTTAAGAAAAATGGCATTTCTAGGTAGGAAAATAGATAAAAAATTAAAAATATCTTTGTCCAGAAGAAGTGCTATACCATAAATAACTTCAACACAGCCAGAATTGGTTTACTAAATCCTATCTTTAAAACTGCATCAAAATGAATCCTAGAGGAAAGAATAATCTAATTCATTAACTAAACGCATGCAAAAACTGAAGACAGAATTATTTTCAAATGTTTTGTCAATGGAAACATCTGCTAATAATTGTTAATGTTCTGATGTATTCATTTTACCAGAATAAGAGATTTATGTTAAAAAAAAAAAAAAGTTAAGGCAGGAAATGGCCTTAAAATAGAGAAACACCTGATTTAACCACACATGCAATAAAAAGATGTTCTTAACTTTCAAAACCAACAAGACTAAAAAAGATATGTAAAGCAGCCATCATGTTTCAAAAATCATTAGGCCTTTACAAATCTACTAAACTGACCCACAGTTAAGAACAATTTTTATCCGTTCTGAAGTTACCTTTCTGCTTGCCAAATAACTATAAAGAATCTAGCAAACAATACAAGCTAGTCAAGTTCCAGACCCCACACTAAATTGGAAAATTAAGGAAAGCAGAGCATTAAATGCTCTTCATATATTATCTAACTGTCTCTAGAACAGGACAGACTTTTTTCGAACACTATTTAACTTCACTATTAGATCTAGTTTTCACCTTTAAATACAAGATTATTTTTTGAGGTATGTAAGATAAAAAATTCTATCAAAGTCAACTGCCCACTCTACCTACTACAAGCCCAATAACTTTACCTAAATTAATATGTGAGCAACATGTATCATTTCAGCTAATGCTTACTACAGCTTACCAAAATATAAATTCATGCAACAGAACTAAGAAATTACTAGTCAACCCCTTCAGAACACTGAAGTTGTAAAACTTGGACAAACATAAAAGTAAAAAACTTATGACCAAATTATTAAGTTCTCTATGAAAGTAGTCCTAGCTCTATGGGAGGCTAAGGCAGGTAGATTGCCTGAGTCCAGAGGTTCAAGAACATCCTGAGCCAGAGTGAGACCTGGTCTCTACTAAAAAAAGCCGGGCGCTGTGGTGGGCACCTGTAGTCCCAGCTACTTGGGACACTAAGGGCAAGAGAATTGCCAAAGGAAGAAAAGAAAAAAAAATTAAAAAAGAAAGAAAAAAAAAAACTTCAAACTAAGATAAGTGAAAGCCAGTTGAAATTGAAAACAAAATTAAAACAAAATATGACAGTCTGCCTTTAATGTGAACTTTACAGTGTAGTATCACAGGGATGGACGAAACAACCAACTGGAGTAACACAGTCTAAAAGAAGACAGACATCCTTTCCATAATATCTCTACTATCAGAAAGTTGGCATGGGAGAACTAGGAAGGGATCATTCTGTGAGTCCTCTATTTCACCCAAATCCTTATTAATAAATGTTTACTCAAGCAGAACAAGGTTGAGTAGCAGAAACACTATACAACCAATTCTTCGACAACTGTCAAGTGTTATTTTCAAAGTCAGCTCCATATACCAGAGGTGGCAGGTTTAAACCCAGCCCCACAAAAAACCGCAAACAAAAAAAAAAAAAAAAAAAGAAGAAAGTTCATTATGTGGTATCAGGTAGCGCTTATATCATTCTCATCTAAAAATCACTATTTAGTATTTGACTTGTGTTACAAAAGAGAAATAGTGTAAGTGAAGAGAAAATTTGTCTCAAAAATACCTGCCCTGCCCCCACTCAACAGCTGCACCCTCATGGCCAGTACGCACTCTAACAAAGCCAACAGACTTGAAACACGCAAGGCAAGAATTGTGTATCCTTCTATGTCCTGTATCTGTAAAAGGAACAGAAAAAATATTTTCTTAGAAAGCCAAACATAAAAGTAGTAAAACTAAGATTTATAGTACTGGCCAACAATGTTTGGAAAAATATTCAGGCTCTTACAGACTCAACAGATTACTGGCATAAAAATGAACATCAGAATCACCTGCGGAGTCCATCAAAACACAGATTGCTAGGCCTCTCCCCTAGACTTTCTGATACAGAAGGTCTGGAATGGGGCCAGAAAATCTGTATTCCCCCAGATTTCCCAAGTTGCTGGCCGGGGATCATACTATGAGGATCACTAGACTAGTTTAGATTTCCATCCTCATTTCACTGCTGAGCAACTAAATACAGAAGAAAAAAATCCCATCCCAAATTTTATGGAACAATAGTTATAACAAGCCTACACTATTTGTCATTCTGAAAAGAGAAGAGGATTTAATTTTCCAGTTTGTAATGTATACTCTCATATGTAAATGAGGGGCAGGCTGGAGAGACCTGAAATCATATTTGGGAAACTGAAGGAACTAAGGCAAAGAAACAGAAAGGCAGCATTCCTGTTAAATACCGTACTGAAAAGAATTCACAGGCTACACAAAGACTGAAACATTCTCAGTGTACTCCATCACCATTTTGTATAATTAATGGCTTCTGAGGTGGCTCTCAACGATCTCTACCATTTTGGTCTGTATGCCTTTGTAAACCTCTGTTATTTATGTCCTACCTGGAGTGTGGGATGGACACTGTAACTTATTTCTAACACACAAAACACATTTTTAAACGTGCTAGCTGTCCCTTCCATGACAAGATGGCGAGAGACAGTGATGTCCAGCTCCCGCAGCTCTCCACTGCCTCCTTCCCTTCTATGCTTCAATGAAGCAAGCTGCCCTGGTGGAGAGGACCAGTGAGGAGCAAAAGCCCTCTCAGCCCAACAGCCAAGAAATAACTGGATCTTTTGTTTCATTGTGTTTTTTATTTTTAGCTTCCAGTTGGTCAAACTGGTGAGTGAGGCTGGAAACGAATACTTCCTCAGTCACGCCGTTAGACTTATGAAGTCTGAGAGAGACCTTGAAACAAAGGATCTAGCTAAGCTGTCCCCAGATGCGATAATAAATGTATTTATGCTGTTTTAAGACACTGTATTTTGGAATAATTTGTTCCACAGCAATAGAAAAGAATACATGGAATAATCACCCACCTTTTCTCCAAGTTAAAAGGAAAAAATACAGCAGAATTCTGTAAACTATATTTTCTATTCCTCACTAGTAAATTCCAAATTCTATCAGCACTATTATATAAGAAATAGATAAGCAATCACTTTCTTAAGTCTCAGTGATTTCTACTTCAAAGCCAAAAAAAAATTGAGTACAAAAAAAATCCAGCTTTACAAAAATCTTTAAATATTACCTTTTACCAGAAATACTTTTCTATGGATCAGGATTTTCATGCTTGACGAATTTGCATGTCACCCTTGCACAAGGGCTGTGTTAATCTTCTCTGCATCCTTCTAATTTTAGTATATGTGCTGCCGAAGCAACACGTATCCTCTTTATCGGGATTTGTAAAATTTTATACACATAATTATATACATCTACCATCTACCCTGTCTGAACAAAAATCAGAATGTAGAATATTTAAAACCATTTCTTAATAATCAAAACAATTACAACAAGGTACAAAAAAAGGATGGAAGTAATTTTACAGAAAAAAATGTATAAAAAGTGCTATGGTCACAAACAAAGCAACCAAAGTTACCAGAATACTTCATATCTAAAAGGTAAAAAAGATAATTGTACATGAACTATAAAATGGACAAACTATTTTATCTTTATTAGGATCTCTCGATCCTCTAATTTATAAAAGCTAAAGTTTACAGAAAATAAAAAACTCTCAGACAAAATATTTTGATAGAAATGTCAGTATTTTTACATAGCACTTGTAAAGGAATTGATCTATACCAGCTCACATATAATCACAAAATGATTAGAAGAACAGAATAGGAAGGCAGACGTTAAACCATAATTAGATTACACAAAATGTAGCATTGATGGTGTATGAAAAGTATAATTATTAGAAGGAGAGAACCCATGAAAAAAAGATATTAAAAATTTAATTTCTCCTAAATTTACATTTAATTTGAATTGTGCCAGAAAATACTATTTATTATAGATAATTAGCATTATTCCCTATCTTGAGTTTACTGAAAACATTCATAAGCTGTTTTTGTTCTTAAGCGACAGGGCGACAGGGTGGAATGCAGTGATTGGTCCAGTCACAGCTTGCTGAGACCTCCAACTCCTGGGCTCAGGTGATCTTCTCACCTTGCCTCCAAGTAGCTGAGACCACAGGTGCATGCAACCATAGGCAGCTAATTTTTTAAAATTTTGTAGAGATGGGTCTCACTATGTTGCCTTGGCTGGTCTCGAACTTCTAGGTTCAACTGATCCTTCTATCTTGGCCTCCCAAAGCATTGGACTAACAGGAATGACCTATTGCACCCAGCTATTGCACCCCATAAAAACATTATGAAATTCTTTTTCAAAAGTACTTCTGGAAAATGCTTACATTTCTGGCAAATAGTACCAATTAATATGAGGTAACCTGTTAAGTAAGAACCAAAATCCAAGGCACTATAAACTTAGCTTAATAAGTGTTATATTCATAAAGTAGCTTCTGAATTAGAGGGATACAATTGTACTTCCTCAAACACAATTGTATGGGATGGATAATATTCATCCAATATAGGCCAAGCTTTCATCAAACCAACAATCCTCAAAGTTTTGTCCAAGAATTCCTGGGAGTCCCTGAGACCCTTCCATGAAATCTGCAAGGTGAAAACTATTTTCACTAAGATGTCATTTGCCTTTTTCACACTCATTTTCCTACAAGTGTACAGTGCATTTTTCCTGAGGCTACATAACTTGAGATTTGGCAATAGATTCAAGGCAGAAACAACCAGAGAACTCCATTCTTTTTTTCTATTAAGTCACACTGTAAAGAGATTTAGATAGTGTAAAATAAGGCCACTTCTCCCTAAATTTTTTTTTAAAAAATAGCTGTTTGTCACTAAATAATTTTATATTAACATGTAATGAGCTTATTATGAGTGTCACTAAATATTTTAAGTTCTCAATTTTAACTTATAATAAGAAAAATTAGATATAACAAGTATAAACAGAAACTCTTTGGGGTCTAGAGTAATTTTGAAGAGTTTTCTTAAAAACTTTACAAAAGTCTGTAACCAGTTTGAGAACTGCTATACTGAAGAATCAGACTGCTAACAGGAAAACAATCTAATGAAAATGCAGACCTGTGGCTCAGTGAGTAGGGTGCCAGCCCCATATACCGAGGGTGGTGGGTTCGAACCCGGCCCCGGGCCAAACTGCAACACCAAAAAAAAAAATACATATATATATATAGCTGGGCATTGTGGCAGGTGCCTGTAGTCCCAGCTACTCATGAGGCTCAGGCAAAAGAATCGCTTAAGCTCAAGAGCTGGAGGTTGCTGTGAGCTGTGATGCCAAGCACTCTACCAAGGGCAAGAAAGCGAGACTCTGTCTCAAAAAAAAAAAAAAAAAAAAAAAGAAAGAAAAAGAAAATACAAGCCTCAGAGGAAACCAGTGCATCATGGCTAATCCAAAGTCAAGGCATTTCAAGGAATGGACAAGATTTTTGAGTTCACACAATTAGTAGATGTCTAGTAAGATACCAATCTACATGACAACAGTCTTTCAGGAAGGAATCTACACCTCTGCTATCTAAATAAACAGCCAAACCCCAACTTCAAAGGCAGAGATGCCTTGTTTGTGGTCCAGAGTAATTGGGTTACATCTCAGTAAACCAAAGGGCTTTCCTCGACTTAGTGGAATTGAAAATACTGAGCTAGATTTTAATTTTCCCAAGACCTACAGAAACATGGTCAAATGAACCTTAATCCTAAATTAATGCAACAAGAAATGAGTTAAACTGAATTTGCTCTCTATCCTTCAATAAACTGCATTATAAAAATTTAAATAAAACATGACACTTTAGTAAATGAGCATTTAAAAGCCCAAATTAAAAGCATATCACAAAATTCACAATCACTGATTAAATTCTGTTATTTCAGGAATAAAGTAAGCCAAGCACAAACAAATACATGATTCCACTGATATGAGGTACCTAGAATAAATAAATTCATAAAACAGAAAGTAGAACAGAGGTTATGCAGGACTGGGAGGAGAGGAAAGGAGTTAACGAGTAATCGGTACAGAGTGTTTGTTGGGGATGATGAAAAAGTTTTAGGTATAGATCATGATGATGGGTAAATAACATTGTCAATGTATCTAATGTCAATGAACACTTATAAATGGTTAAAGTGATAAATATTATATATATTTTACTACAGTCAAAAGTCAAAATCACCTTTCCTATAACATCCTTCCAATTTTACAGTTTTTCTTCCATAAAGTAAGTATTTCAAAACTGACTTACTCAGTTAAACATGAACTTCCTAACACAAATCAAACAGCAAAACCTTAACTAGATCTTTTTAAAAAATCTGATTCTAGCTCTTTATAATCTCCCTAACTTCTCCATTCACAAAGATATGTATGCATATATTTCAACATCAGAGAACTGCTTTTTTAAAAAAAGTTCTCAGGCACCTACTGTGGTGAATACACATAAAACAGTAATATATAGTTTCCCTGACATAGACACTGATTCATTTCAACACAGTTAATAAAGAAAATAAAGACACTCTTCCAGCCCCAGCGCAGTGGTTCATGCCTATAATGCTAGCACTTGGGAGGCCAAGGTGGGTGGATTGCCTGAGCTCACTGGTTTAAAACCAGCCTAAGCCAGAGCACAACCTTGCCTCTAAAAATAGCTGGGTGCCTGTAGTCCCAGTTACTTGGGAGGCTGAGGCAAGAGAATCACTTGAGACCAAGAGTTTGAGGTTGCTGTGAGCTATGATGGCACAGCACTATACCAAGGGCAACAAAAAAAAAAAAAAAGACTTTCAAGGAATACTGCCTGGAATGGAATTCTGGTTTTGCTGTTTCTGGCTATTGGTCAAATTCCTTAAATCTAGGTTTCCTCATCTATAAAACTAGAATAGCTACTTCAGATTATGTTCAAGAATCAAATGAGTTAATACATGAGATATGCTCAGAATAACTTTTCAGAAGTGAGCATTCTAGGTATTAGCTATCACTTCTCTTATTACTCAGTAGAAGCATGAAACCACACTAACGTTGGTCTGAAAAAACTTAACACAATAGAAACTATTTTTTGGTTCAATAGAAAATGAAAATAACAGATTTTCTAAAAATTATCAAAAACCTTGATTGACCAGTATTTGTTTTCAAGCTATTATCAAACACGGCTGTAAGGAACTACATAAAATACTTTTGCACTTCCAGAGCCCTTGTCCCATCTTTGTTGTACCCTAACATAAACATTCTGTCCTGTTACTAAATAAGGTTTCGTACATGTTTGTAGATGTGTGTTTGAGAGGGGGAGGCAGTAATCTCTCTTCTTCTGTCAGCTGCTTTACAATGAAATCCTTCAGATGAGAGCTGTCTCTATCACCTCATAATTGGTAAGGAGTGATCACCTTCTTATGCAACAGGCCATATCTGTAAACCTCCAAGAAGTTCATCATAAATTTTACGTGCGCCTATCCCCAACCAGGGCCTTTCTAAGAATGAATAAAATAATTACTGGGGGCACCTGTGGCTCAAGGAGTAGGGTGCCGGCCCTATATACCAGAGGTGGAGGGTTCAAACCTGGCCCCCGGCCAAAAACTGCAGTAACAACAAAATAATAATTATGCTAAGATAAAATGTAATATAAAGTAGGGCTGCTCCTGGGAAATCTAGATTTATGGCCATCCTATTTGTAAAAAAACTAGTAATACCCCAAAATACAGGTATAACATATCATTACTGTTTCTGTTTTGTCATACTTAGGACTTTTATCTTAAAAACTTATGCATTAGAAATTTAATGTTAACAAAAGCAGCATAAAAGTACATTTAAAATCAACTCTTAAATTTTTTTCTCCTTTTCTGTTCAGTATTTTTAAAGAAAGCAGAAAATGCAGGTTTTTCTATATAATGGAGTACCTCTTAAGACTTTTTAAAAAAAGACTGCTGAGTCAAAGCTTTCTTTCATTAGTTTCTTGTGATTCTTAAGGTAATTTTAATTATAACAAACTATAGAACACAATGTAACCATACGCTTCTATGGCAAATGGTAATTGAAAATTGTCTTTAAGTGGTGTGCACTTAGCTGGTACACATCTATTCAACCGTATTGTTTTTAAAACAGAGCCAGCATCCATTTCAGTTAAATGTTATCAGCTGTCAATCTGAAAGTCACCTCTGTTCTTGTGTGTGTGTGTGTGTATATAGTTAACTTACGTTAATTCTCTAAATACGTTAGCTAATTAAGTTAACTATATATAAGTAACTATATATATAAAACATATGTAACTATATATTAATTAGCTAACATATTTAGAGAATAAACCTACATTAGCTAACTATATATAGTTAACTACACACACACACACAACCAGCTAACATATTTAGAGAATGCCAAGTATACATGAGACACTGGCTAGCACAGCAGGGAAACACAGATGGAAATACAGCCTATATTCTCCCTAATAGCTCACATTCTAGTAAAAATAGGATTAATTCAATTCTAATTTCCAAATATTTGGTTTTATTTGTTTGTTTGTTTGAATTGGTATCCCCCAGTATATAAGCTACAGTTAGGTACTACTAAAAGTAACATTAGAATGCGTCTGAATCTGTATTTCTTTTTTTTTTTATTTTTGTAGAGACAGAGTCTCACTTTATGGCCCTTGGTAGAGTGCCGTGGCCTCACACAGCTCACAGCAACCTCCAACTCCTGGGCTTACGCGATTCTCTTGCCTCAGCCTCCCGAGTAGCTGGGACTACAGGCGCCCGCCACAACGCCCGGCTATTTTTTTGTTGTTGCAGGGGCTGGGCCTGAACCCGCCACCCTTGGCATATGGGGCTGGCGCCCTACTCACTGAGCCACAGGCACCGCCCTGAATCTGTATTTCTTAAATGCTGACAGGACAGCATGAAAACATAATCCAAGAATATGCAAAGAAATCTGAATAAGTATAAAAATATGAAAAGCACATGACTGAAAATTCCATTAAGTAGATAAATTTAGCAACAAAAAATAATCAGCAACACTCTACTGTACAATGCCATCAACAACCCAAACATTATTCAAAGACCTCTTACACTTATTTGGAAAAAAAGTAAGCTTTCGGATAATGCCACCGCCTAAGTTTCTGGATATTCTTACACCAGTATTTATTTTTTCATCTTTAATTCATACCATCTCTCTATTATATAAACAACTAGTAGTATTGAACATACTAGTTCAACATTATATGTGTGTATTATATATATACACACAGAGAAGGTGCCAAAAAAATGTACATAACATTTTAGAAAAGGAAAAAAACTATTAAAATTGTAATGCTCAAATTATACCAATGATGGTTGCTATCTTGTACGTTCTATCTAGCATCTCTTGTAATTATAGTGAGTGTTACTATTTTTACACGGTTTTTTCCTTTCGTAAATTGTGTACACATGTTTTGGCACCACCTGTCTATTAGGAATATATGCATATTATTAGCTAGTAAATGAGGACATGCTTTCATTCCGTCATTTGTAATGACATGCATGAAACTAGATAACATTATGCTAGGTGAAATAGCTGACAACAACACAATCCCACTTAACTGGAATCTAAAGAAGTTGAACTTATAGAAGTAGAGAGTAGGCTTGGTGCCGGTAGCACAGTGGTTTTGCTGCCAGCCACATGTACCAAAGGTGACAGGTTTGAACCCGGCCCAGGCCAGCTAAACAAATGCAACAAAAAATAGCTGGGCATTGTGATGGGTGCCTGTAGTCCTAGCTACTTGGAGGCTGAGGCAAGAGAATCGCTTAAGCCCAAGAGTTTGAGGTTGCTGTGAACTATGACACCACAGCACTCTATTGAGGGCAACATAGTGAGACTCTGTCTCAAAAAAAAGAAGTAGAGAGTAAAATGGTGGTTACCGGAAGCTGAAAGGTGTGGGAGGAGAATGGGAGATGATGTTCAAAGGGCAAAGGTTAGGTTAGATAAGAGGAATAAATTTTACAGACATCCTGTACAACATGATGACTATAGTTAATAATAACCGTATATTTTAAAAATGCTAAAAGATTTTAAATAATCTCACCATCAAAATATGATAAAAATGAAGTGATAGATATGTTAACTAGCTTAATAATATCATTCCACAATGTAATTAATCAGACCATCGCCCTGTACTCTAAAAATACAAGCTATTGTTATTTGTCAATTAAAAACAAAATTTTTAAAAATTTCAAAAGAAGAAAATGCTTTCAAATTACCTTTAATACCAAGTAAAGTTTAAATAAAATACAAAGCAATCTAGCATAAGGACTATCATCACAATGATTTTTTTAGTCTCAATCAAATAAATTCAAAACTTAATTATTTCTACATTTTATTTCACTCTTTTTTTCAGAGGACAAAGGACTCAATTATGAGTCATGTAAGTCCTCTTTCATCTGGTTAATACTCAGCATATTAAAAACGCAAGAATCATGTGTCCAATGCCAATGTATAAATGATTTGTGTCTAATTCAGGTGTTCAAACAAGAAATTTATTGAACTTTAGAAAGAATGTTGTTGGGAGAAAATATCTCTAACCTATTCCAGTCTTCCCTTTCTTCAATTTTTGAGACAACAGATTCTCTAAAGCCACAAGTCATTTTTTATAATATTTTTCTTATCCTTTCTGAGAGCAGAGTTGACAGGGGACAGAAATCAAAGGTGTTGAAGATATAGAGTAAAGGCAGCAGCTGACATTTAGAGGCTAAGGAGGAAAATTCAGGTAAGGACTACTGGACCCTGTATTTGGCTCTGTACTCCGATCACAACTGGTATCTCAAAACAAAGACAGTTCTCTTACAAATGCAAGGTAAGTGAGAGCCTGGCTCTCCCGTACAAGCTGCTTTTATTATGAGGACGTAAATACTAGTACACGTTCTCCCTAGGAAAAAATAATTATAATCTCAATCACTGCTGTTAAGTTTCATAAAAATTTGATTGAGATTGATAAATATTGAAAACTTATTGGGAATAATTAAGAGATTATTTGTGAATTATTTTCTCTATTACCACTGATATTGTTTTTAATAATTAAAAGTAGCTAAAAATACCATAAAAATTTACACTACTTTTCTGCCTTGTTTAATGAAAGTAAATACCAGGTACCCAATAGCAGTCTCATAAAAGGAAACCAACATAAAAAACAAAAGAAGACCAGATTGAAATTTAAGTGCAATCTCTTCAAAGAATATAATTTTGTTTTATATACTCCAATTCTGAAGATATCTTTAAAATTTTTTTCAAGCATGTTAACATATGGTTTATAACTGGATATGGATGTGTACGTTTACTATTGATAACTTTGGGGATCACTATCATACTTCTGGATCACAACTTCAGTATCTACACTTTCCCTACATTAGAATTCTGCCTCTTTGCTACACTGCAAAAGCAAGACACATATGTATCTGTTTCAGCATGAATCTGTAGAAGACTTAACATAATATTAGTATTACTTCTATGCAATGTAATCAAATACATATTACTTCACAATATATATTTTGTTCAACTCAATAAAGGAAACATAGGCTATTTTTCTGTCAAAATCAAATGTCTTATTTACTATTTACCTGGTGGTGGAATCAGAGGTGGAGCAGTGCTGACAGTTGGAGGAGGTGGAAGAAACGGAGGAGGTGGAAGATGGGTGGGAGGAGCTCCTGGAGGGAAAAATGGAGGTGGTTTGCTAAAATTATTGTCTACTTCAGTAGCGGATCTTTCAGAAAGGACCTAGAAATAAAGCACAGTAATTAAACAGATGAGTAAATGTTATGATCTAAGAGTAAGCCTAGTAAATTAATATCATTTTATCTATGAAAGCAAAAGGTAGTTTAATTCACATACACATATTTTTGAGGGGAGTAACAGTTGTGTTCATGCGTATAGCTATGCATACTCACACATATATGCTCACATGCATACTTTTTAAATAGTGCATGAACTCAAAGCCTAAGAAAAACTGGATCATCACAAGAAAAATTCTTAATAAAAATGTTCCAAACAGGAACAAGTACTTTATAAATATAATATTAATCTTTGTCATCCAACCAAAGTTAAAGTGTCCAAGTTAAGGTAATATAATCATTAATCACAGAAAGCTGTTAAAAAATTGCAGGGGAGACTTTCACTTTGCTAGGGCCAGTCATCACCAGGTTGTAAAGACAAGACTGTCAGGAACGCATCAACAGGATGCAAGCGACAGGGCAGTAAAACATGGAGAGAACTTCTTCATGGGAGCCTTGTAACTTAATTTAGACTAAGGATTTATGCTTGAAAAATACAATAAAGCAGTATTTGCAAAATGCTTATCTGTGCGAACAGGTAAGGGACAGATACCATTATGAACACCTCAAACCTACTTAAATAAAACAGCAAGCAAAGTAGTACTTAGAAATTTGGATTTTTCACATGTTCCCTAGGAATGTATAAATAGGCTTGAGAAAAATTAAAAGCAGCCAATATAATGTGGTACATGTAATTAAAATCCTTGCTGACTAAAGCGTATCATTTAAACATCCAGTCCCTCATCATCATTAACTTTTCCTATACTTAAATATAGTCATATTTGTAAGGCTTATGCTGATAAATTATTTCTTAGAGAACAATTATTTTAAGAAATCATTGCATTTTAAAGGTGGAAGAAAAGAAAAAGGGGATTATCTTCTATTTTAGAAATAATTTGCCTTAAAAAATGCTAAAAAGAACATCTTACATTAATAATTTATTGAAGGTAAGAATTAAAACACTTTAGACATTTTTAATGTACTCAGAAAAGGGGAATGAAGAACATATGATCAAAGCTGAATAGTGGGAAGTATCAGTTAATATAACAATATCCCAATTTTGCTTAGTAGTAAGAGGTATGTCAAAAAGTTAAAAGGGGTTATCTCATCTCTAGGTGGCAGAATCATCAGTGGTCTTTTTTAAAACTTTTTCCATATTCTAATTTTTGTTGAATAGACAAAAAATCCAAATCTAAAAATCTCAAGTATAAAATCCGAAACTATTTGAGCTCCAAAATCTAAGTGGAAAATTCTACACCTGACCTCATATGTGACAGGTAGTCAGTCAAAACACAAATCCACAACTTTATTCAGAGTCCAAGGGAAAAAAAAAGATAATCAATTATTATGACAAATTATTTATGCAACATGTTTCATGTTTAAGTTTGATTCCCATCACCATCTTACTATATACATGCAAATATTCCAAAATCCAAAATATTCCAAAATCTTAAACACTTCTGGGCCCAAGCATTTTTGACAAGGGATAGTCAACCTATATTACATTTATAACAAGGAAAATGAAAAACCATAATAGAACCAGAGATTATAAATTCTAAATGAAAACACAAGGATGACTGATTCTACCTTTTAAATCTCTTTGCATAAAACTTAAAACATAGCATGGCACTACAAACATTAAATACATTAAATTAAAACTTGAATAAACATACGCATAATCTTCTAGTTAGAAAAACCATTTTTAAATACTAAACCTGTATGTTGCTGTTCTCGTTTGCTCGCCGCCTTCCTTCCACTCGGCTGATAGTTATAGTCTGACCAATAACATCAATTGCTCCAGGTAATCTCCTGTAACATAAAAATTGAATCCATTCAGTTTCATCCAATTAGATATCTGAAAACTAATCAAAATATTAAGTGAGAAATGAATGCATGTACTTTAAAACAGAATCAGGTTACAACGGATTGAAAAAAATCTCAATGAATTGGACACTATTTTATACTGTCATAAACTGTTTTACTAAGTTAGCTAAAACATACCCAACAATGATCATAATGAGGAATTTTAAGCAACTTTTCTTCTAAATTTACTATTTTTTCATAGTCTCTAACTGAACTTATCTTTGTGAAACTGAATCAAATAGCAAATGCCAGACACAAAAGGGAGTAAAAATTTTTGCCCACTACAATCTTAACCCTTATCAGAGTTCTACTACAGAAATTTTTAATGTTGTACATGTAATTTATAAAAGGTTTGAAAAGAAATAATGCTCATTTTGAAACACACAGGGTATTTTTCTTAGTGATATACTTCAAGCATTAAAAAACATAAAGGGAACCATTTCTGATAATTTACCTTTAAATAGAAAAATTCAAATATTTAAATATTTGTCCTTCTTCCAAAGTGAGGATATGGAAAAATAGTCTACCACAATACAATGGGGCAAATTTAATAGGAAAATCTGGTAAGTTATTTTTTAAAAAGTTAAAACAATGTCAAAAGCTACTGTGCTTTGTACTTTGTACAAGTATGTATGGCCTAACAAAATAACAGAAGTCACCAGTACAAACAGGCAATGACAAATGTCTCTTTATTCATGTTTCATTTTTGAACACTCCTACCTTTAAAACGTCACAGGAAGAAGTAAAACAATTACAATACCAGGATCTTTCCTCAGTCACCAGGGTAGGTTCTTAAAATGACCAGTAACAGCATCTACGATTTGTTTGATGCCTGGCGTGTAACACCTCACAAAAACTCTCAACTTAAAAATCACTGGACACTTGTTAGGGACAATAAAGCCAGAGTCAGGGTGAAGTCACTGACCAACGTATTAAAGGCAAAACTAACTTTCAAACCTGAATCTTTCTGATCCCAAAGCCTACAGGCCCCTTCCCTTGAGGTGTGCTTCCTTCCAATAAAGTAATTCACCTTTGTTAAGAACCGTCCAGAAATCATGAGTTAGTGAAAGTTTTGTCTCAAGTGGATCTTGAAATACTTCATAAGTAATTTTATGCTCATAAAAGTAAACAGCCTTATAAAAACTATACAATGACATGTGAAATGTCCTTTCTCTATAATTTTAGTTAGAAAAACAAAAAACCTCAAGTCTTTCTAAATTCATGCCTAGATAGACCTCTGAGATTCCTTCATGATCTCAAAAGACCAAAAGTGATTTTGCCTAACTCCTATCCTCTAATATAGCTGGGAATATCCTAACATTCACAAGTTAGAAAAACCCAAATACCTCTAATATCAAACAAATATTTCTCCAATTTCTTCTCTAAAACTTAGAATAATTACAAAGCTACACCCATGATAACATCACATCAAAGCACACACCGTGGGTCCTCTGAT
Source organism: Nycticebus coucang (assembly GCF_027406575.1). Taxonomy (NCBI): domain Eukaryota; kingdom Metazoa; phylum Chordata; class Mammalia; order Primates; family Lorisidae; genus Nycticebus; species Nycticebus coucang. Next base: position 3,119,240 of record NC_069802.1, read on the forward strand.
ATACCTGCATCTCAGATTCTCACGTCTGACCCTACACAGGTGTGTGTTCTGAGGCCAGGATTTCCCTGTTTACTGCTACCAAGACTTCATGGTCAACATCGGCAACTTCTACTCTACTAGTCTCCTTTCTGGTTCTTTTCTTTTCCCTATCCCTGGAGGCACCCCTCTCCACTTTTATATTAATTCTCATCAAGAACAAATTCTCACAAATTTGTCTGGATTTGAAATTTAGATCGCAAATTCTCCAAACTGTTAAAAGTAGTAAAAATTAAACCTCAATATTAAGAGTATAACTTTTCTGTTAAAAGGAAAGATTTCTACCATCTGTTTCTAAAAATGTATGGGCTTTAAAAATTCTTGAGCACATGGAGGACTCATCTCTGAGGTTTATATTAAATATGGCCAGAGAAGTCTAATCACTGTTTTCCATATTTAAATGGATTTACTCACCAAAGATTACAAATGACAAACACTATGTTTCTAAAAACATACAACTGAGAAATCAGCCTTAAGTATATACCCCTGGAGGGAGTTCAGAAAATTCTAATTCCTACATTTTAATAACACCTCTGTTTTCCAGGTATGTTTACCCTATAAACTGATTTACCTTCATCAGAAATATATTTACTTTTTGCTCACAAACGTTTCATGATAGACACACAATATGTAACAAAGTAACAAGAAGCACGTAATATTTAACACTGACAAATAATTTTAAAATACAATATTATTCTGATGCCACATTATAGAAGAATTTTAAACCCTATTTCATTAAAGTTCTTAATGGACAGTTTTTTATTTCATTGCATAAAAAAGATTCAGTAAAGTTTTACTATGAGGAAATCTACTGTAGCTTAAATTTCCATACAGCAGTTTTAACTGGACCTGCAAACTTGTTCAATATAATAGACAGACAGCTGTCATGATTCTCTTGTCCATGTTGGACTCAAGCATCTAGTAAAAAGGTAAGCCAGAAACTAACCACACTGGATACAGGAGTTACTCTGCAGTTTAAATAGGGAAGTGAATGTTCACAAGAGCCTGAACATCCATGAAATTATAAATGCAGATCAGCACCAGGGCAGGCAGACAGAAGGTCAGTTGCTGACCTCTGGCCATAAATTTACCTCTGACTACTGTGTGTAAGACAAAAACAAAGCATTAGCTCTGAAGATTGCTTTTCCTGGTAATAATAATAATAGCTAGTATTTATTGAGCACCTACTGTGTACCAGGTTAAGCACAGTTCTAAGCACTTTTTCCTCATACAACCTATTACTGCCATTTTACCGATGAGAATAAAGAGAAAAAAAATCTCCTTTGAGTCCACTTCAAGAGAAGTTTTTAAACTTTGATGATAAAACACAGTAAGAAATATAATTTGCATAGCAATTGAGTACACATATATTATACAAAAAATTTTAAAATTCATAAAATAATACTATAAAGAAAAAAGTAACATTAAAGTCAAATATGATTTTATTAACATTTAAATATAACATAAGAAAACATCAAAATAATACAAAGCCAGGAAATACTGGTTGGGACCACCAAATTGATTTCACAACCCACTAATGAACTGCCACCTCATGCTTTCAAAAACACTGCAATAAAGTCTCCAATATCACTATAATAAAAACACAGCTGTTTCTCAAAATGTTCAATGCTGAGTGACACATAGCAAGAAAGTACTATCAATAAAAGCAATTCAGTCAAGGGAAGCAAAATAATGTGGTCTGACTATTTGGCCCTGTTAATAGTCAGGCCTGAACTATGAACTGCACTGTCCTTTCACAAACATGGTTCTCTACAGAGGGATGAGGAGGTGCCTAAACCTACATACATACATGTGGACACGTGTAATTTTCAGGCTACAGTCCATTGATTTTAGCAAATTTTCAAATGGGTTATTGCTTCAAAGAAAGTTCAGAACTACTACTCTAAAAGAACAAATGGACAGCATTTCTTTGTGGAAATCTATGAATGTCTTCTCACCGCAGAGCTTCTAATAAAAATTGAGCAGCAGACAGTTCAAAGGTCTGTCCTCTAGGAAAAAAACACCTAGAATGTGGCTATTCCATATTCCCAAGTTAAAGACACCAGCCTTGAAAGACATGGAGGACAGCTTTAAACACAGAGGATGGGAAGAGAGGACGCTGCAGATGAGGTCAGAGCACAGCAAGGAGAAAGGATGTGGGAAAATGCAGGAAGGATTTCTAACAATCTACTGTAAGAGCAACGTGACCCACCTTTAACAGTGGTTACCACCTAAAGATTTTTAAGAAAGGAGCGAATATAAATTAAATGAGACTAACAAAAAGAACTGTGTGAGGCTGCAAAATGCTATGGAAATACCAGTTCCTCTAACAACTGAACCTGTCGTTTTACTTCAAAGTGATACTTCAAGATACTCAGCTAGCATCTGATTTTAATTTTTATGCCAACCAAGAATCAAGCCTCCAAATGGGTAGTCCTCAACCTTGCCTTCACCTCAGAATCATGAGAGGAATTCCCTACAATACTGATGTAAGGCCAAGTATGGTGGCTCACACCCCTGTAATCTTAGCACTTTGGGAAGCCAAGGCAGGCGGATTGCTTGAGATCAAGAGTTCAAGACCAGTCTGAGCAAGAGAGACCCCATCACTACTAAAAGTGGAAGAACTACCCAGGTGGGCATTGTGGCAGCCGCCTGTAGTCCCAGCTACTCAGGAGGCTGAGGTAAGGAGATCTCTTGAGCCCAATAGTTTGAGGTTGCTATGAGCTAGGATGCCATAGCACTCTACCGAAGGCAACAGAACAAACCTCTGTCTCAAAAAAAAAAAAATACTGACACCCACAGTGTACACGCAGGGGTCCTCAAACTTTGTAAAGAGGGGGCCAGTTCACTGTCCCTCAGACTGTTGGAGGGCTGGACTATAGTTTAAAAAAAAACAACTATGAACAAATTCCTATGCACACTGCACATATCTTATTTTGAAGTAAAAAAAGAAAATGGGAACAAATACAATCACACCGCCTCATGTGGCTGGCGGGCCATAATTTGAGGACCCCTGAGTCTCTAGAGATTAAGCATCAATTTTTTTAGCTTTCCAGATAATACACATTTAATAGCATGTTCAACAAAGAGACTTACAAACATTTTGTTCTCCTCTAGAAATAATTTTAAGAAGCAGATGGAAACTAATATTTGCCCTTTATTACCCAAAGTCATTCCCATCAAGGTCTATAGTTAAGGTAAGGCTATAATTCATTATGTATTTTTATAATTACATAAAATGACTGTTCAGCTTCATGGGCTGACAAGGTACTGCTTCCAAATCTGTGTTTTACTTTCACAAGCATAAGAATAATTTTCTCGACAGTGTAAACACAATTCATAAAGAAAATTAATATATTCTAATGTTCAGGTGAAGATTAATGAAAAATCCGTCCAGAAAAATGGCATATTTTTTTCCAAAACAAAAATCACAGAATTTAAAATGTCTTCAGGACACATAGTTTATTTTCTAGACCAGTGTTTTTCAACCTTTTTTATCTCAAAGCACACACGAACCTATAGTTAAACTTCCGCAGCACACTTAAAATTATGTTCATCAAAAAAAAAAAGAGTAAAAAAAAGAGAATATACTTACTATGCTTTGAAATTCTTTCAAAAATTAATGATTTCAAAATTTTTCCCAGCACACTTAAGATCCACACCAATGAGTGGCACAACGGCTGAAAAATCCCTGCTGCAGACTGACAGAACCCGCCAGGAAAGTGGGGGTCAAAGGGAAACGAAGGCTAGCTGGGGGCCTGAGCCCTGCAGCAGGTAGTTTTACAAGCCTAGAAGTTACTTAACTCTTACCCATACATTTCAAGTAAGGCATAGCCCAATTAGTTTCATTTCCACAGATGATTTTTTGCACAGTAAAGTGGCAGCACTGGGCTTCACGCTCAGTAAATCGACTCCAAATTCCTTCCATTTTTTCATACTAAGTGTGTTCTATACTAATTTTTCTGGTGCCTGAATTTTTAAAGTGTTACTTCTGAACTCTATTTAAAACAAAACAAAACTCTGGATGCTTAAAGGTAAGGTGTACTCAAATCTGACTCACTAGATGACATCAATGACCAGTATAGTCAAGTTCACTCACTTCCATGTGAAGCTTGGAATAAAGCCTAACGTGCCAAATTATGGTTAATCTCATGCTTTTAAGTAAGTATGTTACTGAAAGGGAAAAGACACAGCTCTATTTTTATTGAAAAAGTAAAACACAAGCCCTGATATGTCTAATCACATAAAAACTTATGAACTACACACTACAGTAACAAGGCATTCAGAGAGCCCTATCAGATGTTACAAGGTACGGATGTATCTGCTCACTGAATCTGATCAAGACAATCAAGTAGATGGGCTTGACAACAGATGAAGAGGTCATTCTTAGATATACTGGTCATTTAACCTCCAGTTTTATTATACATTTTGTGTTTGTCTATTGCAAGAAATACAAACAGGTCTCAATATATTAGTGATTCAAGATTGAAAAGTAACTTTAACTATTCCTCATTCAAGAGTATAACTCAATTAAAAAGCATTCTGAAATTGGAACATGAGCTTAAGATTAACGAGTGAGAGTTTGAAACTTATTTGTGAGGAGCAAAACTTGTTATTTTAAAATGGAAATAAATGGCCCACGCCTATAAGCACTCCGGGAGGCTGAGATGGGTGGATTACCTGAACTCAAGAGTTTGAGACCAGCCTGAGCAAGAGCGAGGAAAAAAAAAAAAAAAAAACATAGCTGGGCGCTGTGACCTGTGCCACCTGGGAGGCTGAAGCAAGAGAAGAGTATTTTTTGTGCCTGAGAGTTTGAGGAGCTGTAAGCTGACACCAGAACACTCTACCGAGAGCAACAAGTAACACTCTGTTTCAAAATAAATAAATAAATAAAATGGAAATAAAGCACACATCAGGATAACTTCGTAGAAATCATTCATACTGCCAATTTCAATATTTTGCATTCTATAACTGCTTCATTCTTTTTACTAACTGGCTTGAAAAGAATTATAAATACAAATTTTTAAAGGAAACTTACACCAATAAAATGCCATCATTATACACAGCTTCAAAAATACTCTTAAATCAGTTTTTAAAAAGACTGTGTTATACATATTAAGAGTAACTAGCATGAGGTAATTAGTCTAAGTTTTCAAATATAGTAACTTACAAAAAGAATCTCAACCATTATTTACTTGCCCTTTACAGATTTAAGCAATGCCTCAAAAAAAAAAAAAAAAAAAAAAAAAATTCTACCCTTTTCGGTTACATTTAATACAGAGCTCGAATCTAATTTTCTGTCTTATGCTATTTAAGAAGGTGTGTATATGCATGGACATACACACTGTTTAAAAAACCAAAAAGTGGTGGCGCCTGTGGCTCAACGGAGTAGGGCGCCAGTCCCATATGCCGGAGGTAGTGGGTTCAAACCCAGCCCCCAGCCCGGGCCAAAAACTGCAAAAAAAAAACAAAAAAGTGGATTTTCTCTAAAGTATTTATTTTGGGAATTTTCAAAAACACAAGAAACAAATATCAAATTTCCTACTACACATATTCCCTAATACTAATCCCAAATTCAGACTGCAGAGTTTTCCATTTCCAAAACATCTTTTTTGGGGAGGAGGAGGAAGAAGAGGAAGGAGTATAGGCGAAGTTTATTTAAAAAGTGACACATATCATTTTTAAGTACAAGAACCAATTATCTTCCCTATAAACCAAGCCCCTTGTGTCAAGAAATAAACTATTATTAAAAAGTATAGGTTTATGTAAAAAGTTCTAAGTCAAATAACTGATATAAAGAGAATTTCATGTTAAAACAATAAAGCAAAAATAAAAACAAATATTAAGTTTAAAATAACATGAAAAATAACAAATTTTAAGTATTTCTATGCATTTGCCTACAAAAGTTGACCTGTCTGACCTGTAGGTACTAAAAGGCAGAAAAGTAGGTGCTCTAGTCCTGGCTTTGCCTCGTAACTGCAGCTGCAATTTAAGGCAAATTTCCTAATTTCTCAGATTTCTTTTTCCATGTAAACCAGGGACTAGTCAGAAAATAAAGAATTTCAGGGCTGAAAAGACCCTCCGATCACAGAGTCTGGCCCCCACCATGTGACAAATGTAGTGATGGAGTCACAAAGACTTTAGAGAACTCTCCTCAATTCACACAAGTACTTACTGACAAAACTAAACCTAAAATCCAAATCCAATGCTGGTATCATGATACAACTACAAGTTTAAGAGTCATTATTAATAGTAGCATGATCAATTTATAATTAAAGTTCACCTTGTCTGGTCCTTTTAGGATCCATAAATAGGCTGTTCACGTTGTTGGCTAGGTTAAACATAAATACAAGTGTTCTTCGATGCACTATGATAATCAAGTTAGTTACTATATAGAAACTATATTATAAGCACTCCGAAGTTATAAACTACCAATTTACATACAGTGCATTTATGAACTGAGACTATTACAACAAGTTCCTGAGTTACATTCGGTTGACATATGACTCATAAACAAGGCTATTCTAGATACTAAGTAGGTAAATGTACCCATTTCAACTTACATACAAATTCAAATTAAGAATAAACCTAAAGAACTGATCTCCTTCATAACCCCAGGACTGTCTGTGTTCACAAAACTACTAAAACTTTCGGGTTCCACAAAAATGTTAAATGTGAAAAGGTTTGTACACTTCACACTTACCAGATTTAACTTTTCTTTATTTAAAATAACTCTTGAAATTAGTATTGGTTTCTCAAATAGAATTTTAGAGTTTAAAAAACAAAGAACAACCAATATTATATGAGAAACAGTCTATGAATACTTTTGAAATAAGTATTTTAAACTGCTAAAGCAACACATGAAACTCACATTATTTTCTAAGAATTCAGATAATATATTTTTACCAGTATTAAGTTACTAGACTGATAGTTTGTGTATTCTTACTTTGAGATGAATAACCTACTTTTAAGTATGAATAAACTTATTTGCTTCTAATATGATATCCTATCAAAGCAAACTGAATAGAAATTCTTACAATTCATGTTTAGAGTATGTATAAAGACTTTACAAAAAAAATCTAAGAAAATCAAATTTTGATAGTGTTGCCTCCTTTTGCTTTTCTTTTAATTGTTATAATCAAAGGTATTTGATGATTTACATATTTTAAAGCTTTTAAATAATTAAAAGCACATTAACACAGCATTAAGCTCCAAAGAAGAAAACGTAAAATTCTACAACAAAAGCAAAATAAAAACTAACAAAATTAAACCTCATATACCACAATTACTTAAAACCTCAAAAATTAAATTAGGAAGAAATCTTGGTATATATTTTCAAAGCCAGGCAACAAAGTATAATCTCTCAGGTTGATTAGCATTGGCAATGTGCTTGCATACCCTAATTTAGTTGCTTCTCATAATATCCCTTAGGGAAGAAGTTATTATTTCCACATTTCAGGCTCAGAGAAATTACGGTATCCACCCAATGGTGACCCAATGGTGTATGCCTTATAAATACGAGATGTAGAACACAAAGCAAGATTCTATGAAGAGGAGTAGATCATTAGTAAAAGTGTCACAATAATAAATGACATAGTCCATCCCAGGACAGCTGGTACACCCACTTAAAGCAGCAGCAGGATTATGCACTGTAGTTGGGTATAAGGATTAGAAAAATTCAGTGGAGTCAAATTTTGCAGGTCCTCAATACTGGCTCAGGTTAGATTTTAGTCAGTAAGTCATGTAAAGCAGCCAGGGAATTTTTTCCCAAACTTGGTATGAGAAAGAAGAATTAACCTAAAACAAGGGAGGGGAAAATGTATACCGAACACCCATTAGTGTGGTTCAATGCAATTGTTTACTACATATTGTAAAAGATCAGAAAGATAAGTGGTAAGACACATGCTAGGTCTTAATTCATAAGGTAACTGGAAATCCCACAGCTGTACCCTGAAAAAGTACAATCTGAGGGGTACGAAATTTATTTACTTATTACTAAGAAGACAAAACAACACTGATGATCTAAACATCAGGGAGTATCCAATGTTTAAAAACAGCCTTACCTTAGATCAGGTGATTCGGCCCTCCCATATCGATCCTGCCACTTCCCAACGCTTGAGTTGGCTTTCCTGGAGGCAGCACTTGTCTGAGACTGAGAAGAGGTGCTGTTTCTGGTGAGATAAATTTTCTGTGTTTTTTCTTCATATTGTTATCTCTGACCCCCTCCCCTTGTTCTGTTTTGTTTTCTTTTCCTTGACATGCTTTCTATTAAGTCCTTGAGCATGTTCCTACAGTATCACTCTCAAATCATAAAATTCTTGCTGTGGTGCTAAGACTACTACCCTGTTTCCCTGAAAATAAGACAGTGTCTTATTTTAAGGTGTGCTCCCAAACATGCGCTAGGTCTTATTTTCAGGGGACGTCTTATCTTTCCTGTAAGTAGGTCTTATTTTCGGAGGATGTCTTATTTTGGGGGAACAGGGTAGTGGTATTTAAATACAGACAAGTTATTGACATTTTATTAACTCCAGAATAGTTTTAGAAATATTCAACATAGACTATGCAATGTCAAAATGCAGAAATGTGGGGAAAAAACAAGGGCTTACATCAGGTTATAATACATTACTAAAAAACAAATTTCTGTGCCTCTATAAATTATTAACATTAATTTTAGCAGTCTTCAGTAACAGATTTAAGTACTGTTAATTCAACCAGTTAACAGTAACACACGTGTTTCGTAAAAACCTATGCTAAATTTTACAAAAATTCCATTTTGAAATAACTCTTTCAAAGCAAAATTCCAAAAAAGTTAACTTTATCCCTGGTGATATATACTCTAGTTATCTGCATTTTTGCCAATACTTTAAAGAACTACTAAGATGATCTTTCAAAGCAATAGGAAAAATGTTTATGTATCTGCTTATTTTTATGTAAAATAAACACAGGAAGAATAAAGAAGAAAATTAAATAAAATATCTTCTGACAGGAATGAAAGAAAATAGAGAAAGGGGTGACAAATCTCTACAGATCTTTGGACAGCCTTGCCTTTGGAACTTTAAATATTTTATATATGCAAATCAAAAAATAAAATCAGTAAGCAGAGAGGAAAAGAAATGCTAAAACTGAATGCAAACATATGCTATGAACCAAATTATATTTTAAATAATTAATATAAAAGTTCAGAAGGGAACTTTTGAACATAATATTTTGACTATATATCCTCAGCCTAGAGAAAGAAAAAGAACTGCAAACAAATGTTCAACTGTTCAATAGGTCTGTTTTATAAAGTAAAGAGCAGAAGTTCTGAATCTATTTTACATGCATTTTAAGATTAATTAAATGAGTATATAAATTGAAGTTGGAAACCAAGTTCACACTGTGAGAAAAGGGAAAAGCAAAGTGGAGTAGGGAAAAGGAACTGGAGTAAGAACCCCTGGGGTCAAACTAGAAGTAAACAAACCAAGATGATTTCACATTTAAATTTCATATAAAGAAAAATACATATGGCAATTTCATATTGAAGTTGTTACTGTTTTCCTAGCTCTGAGTGCTGAAAAGGCCTAGAAATAATGATATCCCAGTACAAGGAGCACAGCTAACACACTGACCTTGATTCTTAATTAACATCTCCCACTAAAGGAAAATCAGAGAGCCTTTAAGAAACGTCTACTTTGGCTCAGCACCCATAGCTCAATGAATAGGGGCACCAGCCACACACACTGAAGGTGGCAGGTTCAAGCGTGGCCCAGGCATGCTAAACAACAATGACAAATGCAACCAAAAAATAGCTGGGTGTTGTGTAGGGCACCTGTAGTCTCAGCTACTGGGGAGGCTGAGGTAAGAGAATCGCTTAAGCCCAAGAGTTGGAGGTTGCTATGAGCTGTGATGCCACAGCACTCTACCGAGGGCAACATAATGAAACTGTCTCTAAAAAAAAGAAAGAAAGGTCTACTTCCTGAGAAGAGGCAGGGAAAGTAAAAGATAAGTCTGGAGCATCTTGGTAATACCAAAGAGTAAAGAAATCCTCCCAGAAAAACGATGGAAACATATCAAAAGGTAACAAGAGCTAGTTTAAGAGGTTCCTCCTAGTCAAATGTTGAAGAATTAGAGCATCAAAATGAATTACAGTTTATATAAATCTACAAAGAAGCCATACTTACAAACAACGCATATACATTCTCTCACACATTAAGTAAGACTTAATGAGTCTTAGTGATAATAAGTGGGGAAGTGGGAAAGTTCATTTTTAAAGCAGAATGCCAACTAACAAAAATAGTTAATCACTATTTTGCGATCATTAATAACTTGTAATAACTGATTAAAATTATCAGTGAATGCTAAAACTCCTGAAAAGTTTAAACAGAAATAGATATTTAAACAGTCTTCTCACAAATTACTTATTAAATACAAAGGGAAAAACAGTAACTTTGGATTGCAGAGACCTGAAGAACATCACAACACCATCTCTAATAAAACAAGGGGTAAACTTATAACTGTCCATCTCTAAGCTGACCACTGAGAAGAACACGTCACTTACATCGTATTCCTGCCCCCCAACAAAACCCAGTCTAATCATGGGTTTACATGATTAGGATAAAGGAAACATCAAGCAAGACCAGATCCTACAAAGCAGCTAGATTGCACAGCTTCTAAAATTCAGCACTAAGAAACGCAAAGAAAGGCTGAGAAGTTGTTCCAGATTTAAGAAGAATAAAGAGATAAAATAGTTCAACGTAAAGCATGATCCCAGGTTGAATCCTAAATCAAGGAGGAAAGAAAAAGAACTCCATAAAGAACATTGCTGGGATAACTAGAAAATTCATGGCCTATAATTAAAATAAAAATACTGACTCATTATTCGATTTCCTGACTGTCATAAATGTGCCCTACGATTATGTAACATTTGTCCTTGTTCTTAGGTAAGACATGCTGAGGTATTTAGAGGGAAAGAGGCAAAACATCAAAAATTAAATTCTCCAATGGTTCGAGAGGAAAAATGTTTGAGAAATTATAAACCAAATATGACAAAATCATGTTAACTAGTGAATCTGGAAGTTCTTTGTACTTTTGCAGCTTTTTGTAAGTTTCAATTTTTATCAAAATAAAACATTTTAAAAATGAAAACAAAGAAAGTATAATGGGGGCTTCTAGAGGTAATGGTCTGTTTATCACTATGTGCTACTTGGCATGGCTATGTTTAGTTCTGAAAATTTATCAAGAAGTACATTCATGATATGTTACTTTTCTGTATGTATTTCAAAAAAGAGGTAATACAAAAACTTTTAAAGCTTAGGCAAAACATTCTGATATATTAAGTATAACACTTTACTTAACTATGCCAATTTGCTGAACAGTATGGAAAGTTGCTAACCCAGCAATTCTACTGATGAAGTACAAAAAAAATAAAAAATGTGCGAACATAACAGGTATCTATACATTAACAAGGCAATCTAAGAATGTAAACTCTAAAACAGTATGAAGGTCAGTAGCACAGCTCACTGCTCTTAAATATCTGGTATCGAGACTTCATATATCTTAATAAAGGACATTACTGTCTTCTCCCTAAAGTCAAGAAAATTTTGCTTTCAAAGATCTCTATCCAATCTCCATAAATACAATAAGCAAAACAGAAAAAAAATTTTTTTAGGAAAATAATTTATAATGATTGAAAAGTATCCTTTCAGACAGCACCTGTGGCTCAGTAGGTAGGGTGCCAGCCCCATATACTGAGAGTGGCAGGTTCGAACCCAGCCCCAGCCAGCTAAAACAATAATGGCAACTACAACAAAAAATAGCCAGGAGTTGCGGCGGGCACCTGTAGTCCCAGCTACTCAGGAGGCCGAGGCAAGAGAATCACTTAAGCCCAAAAGTTGGAGGTTGCTATTAGCTGTGACACGACTGCACTCTACTGAAGGTGACAGAGACTCTGTCTCAAAAAAATTTCAATCAAATGAAGATGAGCCTAGAAAACAAACTAATGAGTAATGGTGCTATCCTTCATATACAAGCTAGGCGTTTCTACAGGATGTGGAGGTAATTATTCATTTCTTCTTTCATGGTGACAGGCTAATTTTTCCATCCTTTCTTTACCTCCTTTTTACTGTCCCCTTCCTGCCTCTGCCCTCCCATCGGCCTTTATCGAACTTAGATCCATGGTCCACTGTTAAAATCACTCCCTCATCTAACACTCTCATGTTCCTGGCCCCTCTATCCCTGCATATTTGCCTGCTATAACCTTAACCCTTAACCCACCTCTGGCTATTCTCCGCAAGTACTCACATAGCTAACAAGAATGAGAGAAACACCTACTGGGTGCGGTGGTGCACTCATATAATCCCAGCACTCTGGGAGGCTGAAGCGGGTGGGCTGCCTGAGCTCAGAAGTTTGAGACCAGCCTAAGCTGAGCAAGACCCTGTCTCTAAAAACAACTGGCCGTTGTGGCAGGTGCCTGTAGTCTCAGCTACTCAGGATCCCAAGGCTAGAGAATAGCTTGAGCCCAAGAGTGTGAGGTTGCTGTGAGCTATAATGCTACAGCACTCTACCAAGGGCGACAGAGTGAGACTATCTCAAAAAAAAAAAAAAAAAAAAAAGAATGGGAGAAACACAGAAGAACAAGCTGACGGGCCTTATTTCAAACCTACAGCCATCAACCTCAACCATGCACTGCTAAAAGGCAACACTGGGGAAACACTTCAGGACCTTGGTCTGAGCAAAAATTTCTTGAGTAATACCTCAAAAGCACAGGTAACCAAAGCAAAAATGGACAAATGGGATCACATCAAGAGAAAAAGCTTCTGCCCAGCAAAGGAAACAATCGACGATCAACGAAGTGAAGAGACAACCTACAGAACGGGAGAAAAATATCTGCAAACTCTGCATCTGACATGGGATAATACACATAACTAGAATATAGAGTGTTCCAACAACTCAAAAGAATCAAATTATCTGATTTTAAAAAGGGCAAAGGATCTGAACAGACATTTCTCAAAAGAAGACATTGAAATGACCAACAGGTACATTAAAAATTTAATAGCATTAGTCATCAGAGAAATGCAAAACTACAAAGAGATAGATCATCTCACCCCCTTTCAAATGGCTTTTAGCAAAAAGACGAGTAATAACGAAGGCCAGGAAAACACGGAGAACAGGAGCCTTTCTCTACAAATTCTCCTCTCCGCTAACAGTGGGGATCCAAATTCATAAACCCACCATGGAAAACTAGAACTATAATAGAATTGCCAAGAGACAGCAATCCCCCTTCTAAATATATTATATACTCAAAAGAAAGGAAATTGGTACATTTAAAGAGATACTGACATAAGCCCTATTCACGATAGCCAGGATTTGAAAGTAACATAAAAGTGAATAAAGAAAATGTGGTACATATACACAATGGAATCCTGCTCAGCTTAAAAAGGAATAAAATCCTGTCATGTGCAACATGGATGGAACTGGAAAACATTACAGCAAATGAAATACATCAAGCACAGGAAGACAAATTTCACATGCTCTCACTCACATGTGGGAGCTAAAAATTAAAACAACTGATCTCACAGAGCTAAAACAGAATGATGGTTATCAAAGGCTGGGAAGGGTAGCAGTGGTGGTGAGGGGAATAAAGCAGGATGGTCAATGGGTATAAAAATAAAGCAAAAATACAGTTAGGCAGAATATGACCTAGTATTTGATAGCACAACCTAGTGACTATAGGTCAACAATAAATTATTATATATTTGAAGATAACAAAGAGTGAAACTGCAATGGTCCTAACAAAAAGAAATGATAAATGCTTGGGGTGATACATACCCCAATTACCCTGACGGATCATTACCCACTGTATGCTTGCATCTAAATATCACATGTACCCTATAAATACATACGACTCTTAAGTACCTATAATAATTAAAAATAAAAAACTTTTTTAAAAAAGAAGAAAGAAAAGTAGAAAATATACAGTACTCCCTCCTTATCCTCAGGGATAAGTGCTAACATTCCCAGTGGGTGCCAGAAACCACAGAAAGCACCACACCCTATACATACACACTCCAGTCTCTCTAGACAGACATACCCCTGACAAAGTTTAATTTGTAAGTTAAAATAGCAAGAAATTAATAACTAATTAAAAGAACGGTTATAACAATATACTACAATAAAAGATAAGTGAATGTGGTATCTCTCTTAAAATATTTTATTGTACTGTCCCATGGATAATTGAAACTGTAGATAAAGGGGGACTACTGCACAGCTTCTCTCCCATGTCAATTTTTACTAACTTATTCTCATCTGCATTTAAAATGCTGTAATTTCTCCTGTCTTGAGAAAAAACATCTCCCTCCAGCTACTGCTTAGCAATCCTACTCTTTTCTCCTAATTCATTCACGTAGCCACAAAAGACTATTTCAGACCTTCTCCTCCCCTTCTCCAACACTCAACATGACCTATTATCCTCACTCTCAGCAGATGAGTCTGCATCCTATTTTGCTGAGAAAAGAAGATGAGAAAGAGAACTTCCAATTATTCCCATCACCATTATTTACCCCCCCCATCTGTACCCTGCATTTACTATGAACGAACTGACCATACTTCTACTTAAGGCTAACTCTTCCACTTGCATATTACATCCATCCCTTTGGCCTTTTTTTTTTTTTTTTTTGACAGAGTCTCACTATGTCGCCCTCAGTAGAGTGCTGTTCCATCACAGCTGACAGCAACCTCCAACTCTTGGGCTTAAGTGATTCTCTTGCCTCAGCCTCCCAAGTAGCTGGGACCACAGGGCCCCACCACAATGCCTAGCTATTTTTTTGTTGCAGTTGTCATTGTTGTTTTAGCAGGCCGGGGCAGGTTCGAACCTGCCAGCCTCGGTGAATGTGGCTGGCACCATAACCGCTGTGCTATGGACGCCAAACCACCTTTGGCCTTTTTGACAACTCTACTCCAGAACAAGTCCTTCTTCTGACTTCTTGCATCATCAATTTCTCCTTTACTAACTTACTCCCACAAGTATACAAAATACTATAATTTCTTTCATTTTGAAAAAAATTTCTCCTGACCTCACATTTCTCTCCAGATACTGTCCCATTTCTTTAGTCCCCAGAGAAAAAGAAAAGTCTTCAAAAATTGCCCATGCTTTCTCTTTCTAATTCCTTTACTCCCATTCTTGAACTTCCTTGCAAAAGAATTCTTGTATCTTCACCTTCAACCACTGAAAATGATCATGATCCTGGGTCAGGATGACCAATGAATGACTTTCACAATTTAAAATACAAACTGTCATTCTCAGTCTTCAACTGCTTAACCATCAGTAACACTGATAATGCTCGTTCCTCCTTGAGTCATACCCTTTTTGAGCCATACACAGAGTTTTCTTCCTATTTCTCTAGTCATTCCTCTTACTGGCTTATCCTTGTTTTTCTCACCCACAAGGGAATGACCCAGGGCTCTGTCCTTTACCACTTCTCTATCAATTCTTTTTTTTTTGCAGTTTTTGGCAGGAGCTGGGTTTGAACCTGCCACCTCCAGCACATGAGGTCAGCACCCTACCCCTTTGAGCCACAGGCGCTGCCCTTCTCTATCAATTCTTATCTTTCATAGCCGTGCTCCACTTCTTAGCTTCATTTAAGTGCTATTTAAGCGCTGATTGTCCCAAATTTATATCTCCATTCCATACTCTTCCTCTCTACTCCAGATCCATTATGTCCAGTTTCTTGCTCAAATTTTCCACTTTTATGTCTGATAGGCATCTCAATTTTAATCTCAATTTTATTATGTCCTAAACAGAACTGTTGGTCTTCTCCCTCCAAAAACTATTCCCAGTATAGTCCTTTCCATCTCAATAAATGGCAAATCCATCATTTCAGTTGAGTTGATCAGGACGTAAACCATGAATTCACCCTTGCCTTTTATTCTACAGTCTACATCCAACGCAGCCCTTTGGCTTACCTTTTCAAATATATCCAGTATCTGTCTTCTCAACATCTCCACCACCATCACCTTGGTCCAACTCACCATTATTTCTTGCCTCAGTAATTACTGCAACCTCCTAACTGATCTCTCTGCTTCCATTCTTAATAACTCCATAGTCTGTTTTTAGTAAAGCAGTTAAATTGAGACTTTAAAAACCTAAATCAGATTATTTTATTGCCCTGGTCAACATGTGACAGTGACTCCCCATTTATTTCACTTGCAAGAAAAGCCAAAACCCTTCTAATAGCACATGGTCCTATGCAATCTGGTCCAAATTTTAAAAGAAACACACAAAAAGCAAGCAACCAACAAAAAACAAAAAGCAAAGTACAGAAAAATGGCTACTGATTTTTAAGTAATTTAAGTACAATAAAAGCCAACATCTACAAAGTATTTTAGGCACTGTTCTAAAACACTTTACATAAATGAACCTACCTCATACACATAAACTATACTGTGAGCAAAGTACTATTAACTGCATTTTACAGATGAGAAAACCAAGCATATTAAGATTAGGGAATTTGACAAAGGGCACACAGCTAGTAAGCTGCAGGTAGCCCACATCTGAATCCAGAAATACAACTCCAGGGGCCAAGCTCTTAACATCACTCTACACTCACACACTATAAATTCAATGAATCCAAGTTGACCTCTTAAAAAATGTAAAAACAAGAGTACCAATTTTAAAAACAACCAATATTCCTTAGCTATCATGAGTTCTTTAACCAAATATTTTAAAAGACTGCATTTAAGTTTAAATAATCACATTTGGATATGTCTACGACAATACACAAAAATCCCAGATCGCTTTAAGACATTTAATTTTGGCGGAAAACATTAAAAATTTTTATCTTAGGACTCAACCAGATGTTCCCACGAAGTCTCTTCCTGCTTTAGGTTATGAAATATAATCTCTTAATATAAAATCATAGAAAACAGAAAACTATATAAAATAAATTTAAACAAGTAACACAAAAGGTAAGTTACATGGCTGAGAACTAGTAATAGTTGGATTGTTGATTTATTTTAGGCCCAGACTTAAGTCATCTTTATCTAATCCAATTTAATTACTGACATTGAATATCCCGAGTCTTAGCCTTTCCTTTACCATTTTCCTGGTGATGGCATAACAGAATAACCATTTGTTCCATTTAAATAAAAAGGACATTTCCCAGTGTATTTGCCTCTAACATCTGGTATTTGTGGAACACAAAATTAGGTACTATCACACCAAAGCAAAACAAGAAAGTGGTTTTGAGTGATTTTCCAGGACGAAATTTCTACAACTTCTTTTATTAAAATCAGCAAAATACCTTTAGGCCAATAGAAGTAGAGTCAGAAAGTTCAATAATAATAAATAGGCACAGAAAATAGCAAGACCACTGCTATTACCACCTCTCCTGAAGGTAATTTACGACGGTTGTCTCTGTATACACATAACTGTATCCTGGGCTTCATTCTTCCTTACCTAGGTTTTTTAGATGAAACAGCACCCAGAAGAGTTTCTCACAAGGAATTCCAGTTTTCTCACAGGACATCAGAGATTTCATACTTAACACAGCAAAATTGCAATGTAAAGATACGACTGTCTTGTAATAATTGAGTTACAATTGTCTAACTAACCTGCTTGGTGGGAGTCCAGTCTTGAACAAAGAAGGAGGAGAAGTGAACTCAGCTTTTGTAGATGGAAGTGCTGTTTCTTTCTCTGAATTTCCAGTTCTTCCCTGCTGTACCTTAAATAAAAAGGTCATTAGCTTGTTTAAGTAATAAAACATTCAAATACAATGTAAAACATGTTTGTAACATTTGATTTGAAGTAAATACAAATAATATTTGGTTGTAAAATATTTATTAAAATTAACCTATTTTAGAACGGCATCAGTGAAAGGCACCAACAAAAATGAATTGTGGGATCCCAATGTTGCAACTGTTCAAAAGTTCAAATTAATGCCAATCAACTATAACTCCTTGTGAGACTTCCATAAATTTCCCTCAGATCACGACAAGAAGGTTAAAAGTCTTAACATTCTTAGTTGTGACTTCAGAGTTCAAAAAAGTTCTTGAATAATTTTCCCCTTGTGTGCTCATTACCTCTATCTAAGAAAATAAAATCAGTGGCTAACTGAGCCATTCTGACCACTTTCTTTTTAGACTGTGAATAATCCGCTACTGCACATCCATGCTATTTCTCCCTTGGTTTCCCATCACCATTAACAATACAACTATTCTGCCAGTCCAATAAATCTAGAAACTTGATATCAGTCATCTGTCTCCGTAACACCTCTTCCCTCTAGTTATATTAACTTTTAAGCCAGGCAGCTACTTCATAACTGCTTGAAGATTTGCCTATCCCTTCTGATCCTCTGAGTGTGGTCCAGCTGCATTCCTCTAGACTAGTGAAATGTCTTTTGTTTTTATACTCACCTTTCTATCTTAAAATTATCACCAAATTATTAAATTTAGACAAACTAAGTTCAAGTTTCCATACACTGAAATAGCATCCCAATGTATTTATGTCCTATTTTAACTCTACTGCCCTGGTCGTTTAAATTCAGTATTACTCTCCTTTCCCATGAGCATCTCCGACACCTTGGCTCTGATACATTTGAACCACTGATTCAATTTCAGAAATCCCCTATGTCCCAACTAATCATGGTGTGATAAAAGAAATGCTTCTCTTGTACTTAAGTCAATATAGTCAAAGCTTTTTAATAGTGCTCAACCCAATCCTAACTGATACCTTAATGTAAAATCAGGATTTTACATCGACATTCATTAGAAAATGAGCTCTGCTGCTTTAAAAAAATCCATTTAAAGTGCACTGATCTTAAGAGATAAGGATCAGCACTAAGGCAACGGGGATGCACAGAATGGATCTGACAGACAGGTGACAGAGGAAGTTAAGTACGATTCATTCAAACATTTATTAAATATTTATTACATACAAGAAGTTGAGAGAGAGGAACACAGCAGAATCACAAACCTTAGAAAAAACAAGACACACAATATAATGCAAAGCAATGCAACAAATGCTATGAAAACAAAAACCTATGGGATAAAAGATGCTATGGGAACACAAAAAGAAATGATTTACTCTGACTGGGGTGTCAGGAATACTCAGAGTTAACACTATGGACTCAACTGCTCCCTGACCACCAGTAATTCATATCCAACTTCTTACACATGGAGCACGCACCTCCAAGTTACCATAGCCAGAACAAAACTACTAATTTCTCCCAATCTGATCCTCTCCAAGGGCTTTCCACATAAATAAATGGCACAATCATCTACCAAGTCAATCAAGGAAACCAAAACATTCCAGGAATCATCTAATACATATCAACATCCAGTATGCCAACTGTACCTTGATAATACAGGGTGGACAAAAGTTCACGTGCAAACTCTGTCTATATTAAATTCCATCACTTACCCAATTCAAATCCACCATCACATCCCGCCTGTTTTGCTAAATTAACCTGTCCACTCTGTTCTTACAGCTCTAAAATCCATCTTCTGTACACAGTCAAAGCAACTTACTGAAAGTGTCAATCAATTCATGTCTCTTCTCTGCTCAAAAATTTCTAATAGCTTTCCATTACAAACAGAATAAAAGCAACTTCTTAAAAAGACCTGCAAGGGCTTACACGTATGGGGCCTGCCTCTCCGGCCTGTCCGCCTCCATTCCTCCCAACACGTCTGCTGTGCCAGTCCTGACCACCTGTCGTCTTAGCCTTTTAAGCCCCTCTTTCCTAAGAGCTTTTGTACCAGATGCTCCTTCTGCTTAGGATACTCTTCTTAGATTACGACTTTGTTCTTATGATCATTCAAGTGTCACTTCAATGACATGGTGACTTTCCTTTGACATTCCCAGTCACTATCATATTATCATTTTCTACTTCCTTCACAGAACTTCTCTCTAGTATCTAGTAGATATCTAGTATCTCTCTAGTATTCTAGTACCCGAAGTTATTTATTTTGTTGTATGAGTCCTGTCTGCCTGTTGCCACTGTAACATAAGATCTTTAAACAGATGAACTGTGTCTAGTAAAAATCTGTATCCCAAGTGCCCAGAAAATAGCACCTGACATGTAAAATGTATGTAAGAAATATTTGTTATCTGACTGACTTGGAACTCAGCTTAAATGTCACGTTTTCAAAGTCCATAACACAGACCTTGTAAATATATAATCCTTGGCATGATTCTTAATACCCATATTTTTCCATTAACTCAGATGAATTTTAAGACTACAGGGTCTGCCTATTATGCTGATGTCTCTCCCCATCCAATTCTAATACACTTCCAGCAGAGTCAATCCTCCATTAAGAACTAGGAGGAGGAAGGGAGAAGGGCTGAGGAAGAGAAGTAGGAGAGGCAGCCAGAGGGACGCACAGATGAAAGAGCATCTGCGTAAGGAGAGAGATGAGAGAAGGCATCAGGAAAAAACTTAAACTACACAAACTGTTTCCTAGCTTTCCTTTTCTCCTTAATTTCTTCATAATATAGTCATTATAGTATTGATTCTGAGCATCCTCACCACTCTGCAACCTTCCTAGTCAGCTTGCATTTTCATTACCCATTTGTCTTCACTCAGGATTACACAGACCCAAATCTGTCTAACCAGAACGTAATGACATTATTATTTCACATGGCCCAGTATTTTAAGAATGACTGATTTTCTAAATAAAAATTTATGTCAGATGATATAAATCCAAATAAAACTTCAATCTGTAGCCTTGAGGAGCGACACATTCATCCAGCTTTTGCAACCACTGAACCAAAAAGTTTTAAATTACTTTTTTGTATTTCCTAAAAGTTTAACATTATAAATAGTATCTTAAAAAAAAATACTTGTTAAACAAATTGTGGTATACCCAAACAATAAGATTATGCAACTCTTTAAAATTACATGTATCCCAAAATTTAAAAACCCTGTGAAAACATTTACTGCATGTTAGGGTCAAAAAAGAAAATGCAGAAAAACCATACATAAATCACCACAATTTTGTTTCAACCCACATGAACAAAAAAAAAAAAAAGCAAAGCAATGAAAAAATAATAACTGAGTATACCAAACAAAGCTGAATTCTAAATCAGCAATCAGAAAGCAAAGACAGATGGATTATCACAGGAGGGCCCCA
Organism: Nycticebus coucang; assembly: GCF_027406575.1. Taxonomy (NCBI): domain Eukaryota; kingdom Metazoa; phylum Chordata; class Mammalia; order Primates; family Lorisidae; genus Nycticebus; species Nycticebus coucang. The sequence goes on from NC_069802.1 coordinate 3,140,378, forward strand.
AAACGTTCAGGAATTGATAACTCCAGCTCTGAGAACACGTTAATCAGCCAGACATATACCCTGTGGGCAGGACACTGAAAAGTCTTCTTTGAAAAAAAATCAAAAATCAAATAAAAAGAAAAAAACAGCAAAACAACCTAAAACTGAAATCAAGAAATGTGAAAAATTCTCAGCCCTCCATGGAAGCCTAAAGCTGTAGTCACATGCACAGAGCTCCCCAACAACACTGTAGCAGCCCACTCTTCCATCAGTGGATGGGAAAAGTCAAAGTCAGAAGCTAAAAATAACAAACTTAAATAATCAACTTGAAGAAAACAACTATGCAAGAAAAGCAAACCTAACAGAAACAAGATGTCTATCATTAATCCCCTGTGAGATGAAGAAAAAAGTGATACTGCAGTACTGCAAGCAGGAACAAGAATAGAATGCTATGATTAAATAAAAAAGAAAAACTTTGTTAGAAACTAAAATCTTAATACTAATAAAAAACTAAGTTGAGGGTTGTAAAGCTAAAGAACTCTCTAAGATAATGAAAGACAGAGGAGGAAAACTGAGTAAAGCAAAGAAAATTAGAGGACCAGCCAAAGAGGTTCCGTATCTAAAAAAGAAAAAGCAGAGACAAAGTAAAGAAATAACAGAAGTTTCCCAGAAGTGAAGGCAATGTGCTTACAGATGGAGGAGAGCGTGCAACTTAGTGCTGAGTAAGGTGGATCAAACAGACCAAGAGACACAGTGAGACCTCAGAGCACTGGAGACAGAGCTCAAAGAGCCAGAGGAAAACCCAGTCTATGCATATATGCACACATGTAGATGTAAAAATAGTTTAAGAAAGGTCGTGCTCAATTTCTTCTTATCCACATATGTTACTCATTCCCACTAGTCATTCCTCTTCTGCCCCTTACCCCTAACTACATAGTTGTATAACAATTTTTTTGCATCCAACTGGGTGACTTATTGCATTTCATCTTTTATTTTGCTTAAAAAACCTTTCATGTTGAAGTCTGTAAAAAACACTGTCACCTTAAGAACCTCAAAATGTTAATAATCACTGAAGCTGTATGATAAACACCTAGGGGTTCATCTGTACTATTCTCTCTACTTGTTATGTTTGAAAATTTACAAAAAGAGAAGTAGAAGTTATCTTAAAGCGTTATCCCTGTCGCTTAAAGATTTAAAAAAAAATTGTATTTGCAGTAGATATGAAAAGAACTGAAATCCATTCTTTGCTCATTTATCATCATGAGTGCAGGTCCTAAGTCGTTTCGTTCCTATGGCTCTGCAACAGCTCCCTGTCTGCTCTCTGCTTCGCGTTTATCCCCCATAACCTGAGGTCAGTCTGCCCTGCTGCCACTTTCTTTTCTAAAATCCAGATCTGCATGCTATTTTAGCATGTGAGAGCTTTCCTACTGGCTACACAAATGTTTGCAGGCTAGTTTTAAGTTTTCTCATCATGGCTCTATTTCCATCATTTCAACAGACCACAACATAAACAAAAAATGTTTTCCACACACCTTGCTAGCATACATACACACCCCATTCCCAAATACGTATTTCTCACACACTTATTGGTACTTAAACATATTACTAGGGCAAGAAAACCATTAGACTATACCCATCAAATTCAAGTCTTTATTCATTAAGAATCAAATAAATCATAATAGAAGAGTCAATGACCTCCTCTCAGATAACCAAAATATATTTCCAAATAATTTTTCAATAAACAGTATATACAAAATACACATTCACAGGGGCTACCTTCAATGAGACTAGCCCCCAGGAATTTTTTATTCCATTTTTAAATGTCTACTGCAGAAAACTCAAGTAAACAGAAGCTAATAGTCTACAATGGCAGTTCTCATTCCTCTTAGAAGAAAAACCACTAATGAACTAGTTTATCATCAAGACAACTTTCCTATCCACTCTAATCAAGTTTACCAGTATAGTCAGTGCCTAAGTACACAATATAACCAAAAAGAACCTGATGACCAATTAAAATAAAATGGACATCACGTACTTCCAAAATATTTACAACAGAACAAGAACCAAATACTTACCTGTAGTAGGATGTAAATTAAAATTAAATTCTCTATATAGAACTGTGTCCAGCAGAGCGGTTACATCTGCGGATATAGCACATGCATTGCATAAGGCAGTATTTCAGTGGACAGGACTGCAGTCCCCCAAAGGGCACAGAGTTCCATATTCAGCCCACAAAGTTCCCTGAGTTTATAACCCAATCTAAAATCTACTCCCAATCTCCAGCCTGGTGCCATTCAATTCAAGAATCAAATATTAAGGTAAAGAAAGAGGAGTACACAATGTGGTTTGAAGAAAAGTATGAAAATGCAGTATCATTATTTGAACTGGGTCTATCATCACCAGGAAGCCAGAAATCACACTTGATAACCAAGTAGTAGTATCAACCTTCAAGTCTTACACACAAACCTATTTCTTTTAAGTATTAATTTAAAAAAATCAATGGCTTTATCCTATTCTTTTGAGTTCTTAAAAACTCTCAGAGAATGCCTAAGATTCTTGCCTAAGACATCTTGAACCACAAGAGACATTACAACAACGAGTTCAGTGTCATACAGATAATACACAGTATGCTATCTTCCTTACCATTTTTTTTTTTCTTTTTTTGTAGAGACAGAGTTTCACTTTATTGCCCTCGGTAGAGTGCCGTGGCGTCACACAGCTCACAGCAACCTCCAACTCCTGGGCTTAGGCAATTCTCCTGCCTCAGCCTCCCGAGCAGCTGGGACTACAGGCGCCCGCCACAACGCCCGGCTATTTTTTTGTTGCAGTTTGGCCGGGGCTGGGTTTGAACCCACCACCTTCGGTATATGGGGCCGGTGCCCTACCGACTGAGCCACAGGCACCACCCTTCCTTACCATTTTTTAAAGAATAAAGAATAGTCTCTAATTTTGCTAATTAAAAATTACAGCATTATCTACCACAAGAACGTAACCTGCTATTAACTTGTACATCCTACAAACACGTACTATTACTCAAAATCACAACATATAGCAAAGAATAGTTTTATTTGGCATTTGTTAGTATGATAGGCTATAAATTCACATGCTTGCAAAAGTGGAGATAAAACAGTAAACAAATTTGTAAGTCACCAGGAAGCTGAAGGTTTGGAAAAAAGGTAACTATTTCCACTTTATCTTGTCCCTTGAATAGTGGTATGGGAGCAGACTCAGAACAAAAAATGAGAGCAACCAAGGATAATTTACTAAAATTCACCTTAAAAAGATTGAATCTGCCATCTTGGGTCTCTGCACCTGGTGCAACTTCCATAGTACAGTCTTCGGCCTAAGTTAAATGACATATTCCCCATTAAGACACCACATACTTTTTAATTAATAGGCCACATAAAGACAAACTAGCTGTGGCTAGTCTGTGACTTGAAACTAAGAACATAAGGTAATCATTACTATGAAACTCTGAAAGGGAAGGAAGGGGAAAAAACAAACACGGTAAAGAAAATGAAAATTTTAAACTATCAAATTGCATTTAACCACCTTTACAAGGAAAAAGTGATTTATTTGGGGAGTAAAGTGGGACACTGGGAAAGGCAGGGGTATTCTGAAATATTTACTAATTACCGTAATTTTATTTGTAGTAGAGGTAACCGGTATAACTTCAAGTCCCATTCGTATCCTCTTTTGTTTTTCACAGTAAGCTTTCCAAGTATCTTCATTAAACCCATAATTAAAATAATCAGAAAGATCAGCACCTAAAGACAAAACACACTTTCAGTGTGCAAACATTTCAGCTCTATTTTTGTACTGCATCAAAAACACAGTGAAGTATAAAAATAGAGTTCCATCAGTCTCATCACCCTTTCTAATTTTACTATTTCTCAAAATTACCATTTACAGTGGCAAAAAGACTATAAAAATTTTTGATTTATTTCCTTTACAAACAACATTATAAAAACAATATATGACTCCATATTGAAGTAATGCTGAGCTACCAGTCAGATCTAATAGTCTAAGTCATTATTACTTATCACTTGCTTAAGATAATAAAAATGACAATGAAAAAAATAAAAATTCTAAACTAATGTTCAAAAATACTTTAATAAAATCCACAATATTCTTACCGGGTTTACGCCATGGTTTATCTTCAAAAGAATCCAAATCTACCTCTAAGAGCGGAACCCCATTGATGCTGCCAGGGGCGTCAAGATCTACCCCTTTGACTTTTGTTCCTATTTTATAAAATCACAAAATGGTGAAAAGGAGCTACATTAGCAAGAAGCTGGGAGGTATAACACACACAAGCAGAAAACATTAATACCTTTTTATTATTCCTGGCACAAAATGTGGCAAAGAATTCAAATTCAGCATTAGGGTAACATTAACCACAAATAAAAATAGGTGAAGTAAAGCATGATGGGGTAACCAACCGTGAGATAAACCAAATGAGATAAACAGATTGGGGACTCGTGACAAATAAGGGATCCTGTACCAAAAGAAAACTGCTAACTTCCATGTCTCAAATCATTATTTTTCTATAGCCTGTGAGAAAAGATTTTTACCTTTTTTAAGAGTTGTAAAACAATCAGGAAAAAAAACAAAAAGGGCCAGCACAGCCTAAAATACGATAATCTGGCCTTTTATTGAAAAAGTTGACCCATCACTGTGACATGTGGTCAAAAACTGCTTTTAAATAGAACTATTATCATCTATTTATGACTTATTTAAGATATGTTCGATTTTTCTATTGATGCAAATGCAAATACAAATTTTACCTGTAGTTCCATAAACTCTTCCTCCTGTCTTAATGTTAAGATTCACAGGTGCTGTACCGTAACTCCTTAAAAAAAAAAAAATAACCAAAAATCATCCTAAGAAACTTAAAACAAAACGGTAATATGATCAACATATATAAACAAATTATATACTCATAGAGTAAATGGGTAGACTGACAGTGCCTCACACATTTTAGAAAACATTTTAAATTATTTTTAAAAGTCTATTTCTTACTTAATAAAAGACAAAAACCAATGTATTTGTGAAAGCCTGACTTGTTTCCATTTCGCAAAGCTCTTTGTCACTAACTCAATCTCGCATCATAACCAACTTTGTAAGAAATCTGCCTGAGAAGGGAGAAGGGTTTACACCGCTGTCCTCCTTTCCTTTCCTCCTACTTATTCAACAGACGGCAACCCCGCAAGACTGAAATTCCTCCATTATGCTGCCAATTCCAGCGGCCTCCTTTCAGTCCTTCTTGCATTTGATACTGTTAACAAATCCTCATTCAATACTCACGGAGTACTCTGTCTATAATATGAACCCATTTACATGAAACTCTAAAATAAATCTAAGGTGAAAGCTGAACAGTGTTTGCTGGTGGTGGGTGGCTAACCGCTGACAAAGAGTAAGAGGGAAATTTCGAGGATGCTAATAACATTCCATGTCCTACTCTGAGCTGTGGTTACCTGCATGTGTACATTTGAAAAAATTATTGAGCTGTACAATTTTTAATGTAATATAACGGTGATTCTAAAAAATTCTAAAGTCGAGTGATCCACATTCAACTACAAGTTTCACCAATATTAGTTGTGAAACCTTAGCCAAGTCACTTAGACTCTTCTGTCCTACAAATTCAAAGACAGTTCTCTACTTTGCTATATGCTGCCTTCTTGTACCTGAATAGGAAAATCAAATATACTACAGCAGGCTCACATGTTACTGAGGAAAAGAGGCAGAAGACACAAAGAAGAAACAGTCACTGAGCAAAAAAAAAAAAAAATAATGGTAAGACCTTAAGTTACAAACAATGTTTTCAATGATACCCAGGGGTGGGGGTGGGTGTGTGGGGCATAAAGTTTAATTGAAATTGCACCTTAACTTTACGGCCATCCTGTATTTCTCACACTGTGTTTATGTTATTTAATTTGGTTCTTTCCTTCACAAGTTCAGCCACCTAGACTTGGAAGGAGTCATTGCTTTTGGTCTGCTAATCATTTTCATCTTTTGTCCCAAATGTGCTGAATGTATGTATGGGAGGACTTAGGTTTAGTTATTATTTTAAAAATAAGTATAAATGCAATTAAATACTCAAATAATTGTAGCTCCCTGCTATAAACGCAAAAAGTATTAAGTAGCCCAAATTAAACTGCTATTGTCAAACAATACTATCATGACTTTCATCCTAGATTTATTTTGAAGTTTCATATAAGTTAAAATGCTAAATCAGGGTGTCCAACCTGCCACCCGTGGGCCACATGCTGATCTACTGAGGACTTTCTTCACTTATCTATGGTGCTGAATATTACCAATATTACCAAAAGTCCATATGCATGGACTTTTTTTTATTTTTCTGCTAAACAGCTTTCGTTACTGTTTGTATATTTACTATGTAGCCCAAGACAATTCTTATTCTTCCAATGTGAGGCAGAAAAGAAAAAAGTTTGAATACCTCTGTGCTAAATCATCTTACAGACTAATTAGTTCTTTTAACAAATGCTTATTGAGGCTGGGTATGATGGCTTATGCCTGTAATCCCAGCATTTTGGACAGCTAAGGTAGGAGAGTTACTTGAGGCCAGGAACCAGCCTGGGAAACAAGAACCCATTGTTCATGGTTGTATATTCCTGCAGACCCAGCTACTTGTGAACCTGAGGAAGAAGAATCCCTTGAACCCAACAGCTTGAGGTTACAGTGAATTATGATCTGACCACTGAAGTCCTGTCTCAAGAAAGGCAGGGGAGAAGAAAATAAAAAAGGAAAAAAGAAAGGAAGGTAAGAAAAGAGAAAAGAAGGATGGGAAAGAAGGGGAAAAAAGGGGAAAGAGGAGGGAGGGAGCAAACATGCCAAACTACAGACTAGACAATCTAGGTGACGAATCCATGAATGGTGAAAGGTCAATTCCTTAAACTTTTCTGAATATATGAAATGTTTATAATAAAACATTGAGAGAAAAATTATCAGAGACAACTGTGCCTTTAATATGCCGTTTACTTAGTCAATAAACACCTACTAAATACTTACTGTATTTAAGGCAATGTGAAATTCATAAACAATGGTTTTTACTCTAAAGGAGTTTAAGGTCCAAAGGTGATAAATAATACACAAAACTCTGTTAAGTATGGTGGCACATGTTTATAGTTCCAGCTATGAGAGATTGAGACAGGAGGATTGCTTAAGCTCAGGAATTTGAGACTGCAGTGAGCTATGACACCACTGTACTCTAGCCCAGGCAACAGTGTCTCACACACACTCACAAAAAATTGATTAAAAACCTAACCTCAGAGGTGGCACTCATATTTCATTAGGGGCACCAGCCACATACACCCAGGCTGGTGGGTTGAAACCGGGCCCAGGCCAGCTAAACAACAATGACAACTGCAACAAAATAAATAGCCGGGCGTTATGGCGGGTGCCTGTAGTCCCACCTACTTGGGAGGCTGAGGCAAGACAATCGCTTAAGCCCAAGACCTGGAGATTGCTATAGCTGTGATGCCACAGCGCTCTACACAGGGAGACAAAGTGAGACACTGTCTCAAAAACAAAAACAAAAAAAACCTAACCTCAGGTTTTGATAAGAAAATGGAAGAATGAGAGATGTATATTACAAGGTATGGTTTTCCAAAGAAAAGAAACGTATAGTATTTCTTCCAAAGAAAGAATGTATAGTACTCATTTCTTTTCTAAAAACACTTTAAATTCAGTAATCAAAAGATGGAGCCTCCAGGTAACTTTACCTAATTAACCTAAGAAAAAAAGTATCTTCATGGTGAAATACCAGCAAGAATTCTTTTATGTTAAGATAGAAAAATGTAAAAACAACGGAATCAAGCACTGAAGGGTTTGATACAGGCACATTATCTTTGCTATGTAGCTTGCACATAACCACTACTTAAAAAAATAACTTACCCATACTGTGGTGCTCCCGTTTTAATGTCTCCTATAGTGACATGAACATCATCCTCATCATCATCACTGTCACTGTCACTATCATCTTCAGTCTCAGTCACTTTCTATACCAACACAAATAATTATAAAAGACACTCATTAATCTATTTCAACATACAATATTAATAAACAAAATGACCATCTTATGTTTTTGAAATAACAGCTTTAGAGAAAAAGGTTACAAAGTTTATGAGGCTGTCACCTATTTCAACTCATAACCTGATAAACAAAGGTAAGACCAAATAAATCAGCACCACCCACTCTTGGTAAACAACACTTCTTTTTTTTCCCTATTTGTAACTACCCCTCTTGCAAAAAGAATCCAAGACAATGTACTAAGATATTTGCAAGATAAAACTATAAAAAATAAGTATTTGAGGAATTCTTGGCATAAAAGAATACGAATTAAGAGAAAAATAATTGTTAAAGATTCATACAGTTGTGGTCAGAAAGTACCAAATGGGGCGGCGCCTGTGGCTCAGTGAGTAGGGTGCCGGCCCCATATACCGAGGGTGGCGGGTTCAAACCCAGCCCCAGCCAAACTGCAACAAAAAAATAGCTGGGCGTTGTGGCGGGCACCTGTAGTCCCAGCTGCTCAGGAGGCTGAGGCAAGAGAATCGCGTACGCCCAAGAGCTGGAGGTTGCTGTGAGCCGTGTGATGCCACAGCACTCTACTGAGGGTAGTAAAGTGAGACTGTCTCTACAAAAAAAAAAAAGAAAAGAAAGAAAGTACCAAATAGGTAAGGACTAACTCAATTCATTCATGCCAAGAAGAGGCCCTAAGGCAAATGGTTGAGGAACTATCCTCTTATCTCTGAGTAAAAAACAAAACCATTTATGAATGTTTTATTTGCTTCTAAAAGGTTATTTTGTGCTTAGTCACATCATAGTAAGTAAGCAGATAACACAGGCAAAAATACTCTTTTGTATATAAGTTCAAACTTGTAGAATAATAGTTTCCTTCTTTTTACAGAAGTAAAATGTATAAATAGATGTTAAATGCCTGAAGTGATGGATACCACATTATCCTGATTCGATTTATCCACATCAGACACCTGTATCCAAATATCTCATGTACCCTATATACGACCATTATGTACCCATTATAATTTAAAAAACTAAAAAAAAAAAAGTACACAGGACCAATGAGACAGTCCCTTTCCAAAATATCAATCTAACAGGCATGACAGGGTCAGGGACTGTCCCGTAAATAAAAAGGCACTGCTAAAAAACATAGTATTCAAACCAATGTTGTGAGGCTCAATAGTTCCTTTGAAAATCAGGCTCTGGGGTGGCGCTTGGGGCTCAAGGAGTGGAGCGCTGGTCCCATATGCCGGAGGTGGCGGGTTCAAACCTAGCCCCGGCCAAAAAACAAAAAACAACAACAAAAAAAAAAAAAAGAAAGAAAATCAGGCTCTGATCTGCTTAGTTACAGGGGTGCTCAACCTTTTTTTCCCCCACACTGGAAGAGTTGTCTTGGGCCACACAGTAAATACACAAACACTAATGAAAGGTGATGAGCAAAAAAAAGGTCTGTGCATAATTTTCACAATATCCAACCCAAACAGATAGCAACAGGCCTCAAATAATCCGCATGTGGCCCACAGGCCACAGGTTGGACACCCCTGAACAACCATTCAGTTCCTTGAAAGTAATAAATATCAAGCCTCTGCACATACTGTGCTTCTTCTAAAATCTTTTTCTACTATTTCTTCTCCATTTTGCAAATTCCTATATATGTTTTTGATGTCACCAGAGGAAATACATGTGAGAAGGGAGCAGATAACATAGGGTACTGAAGGCCATGTTAAATGTTGGCTTTCTTTCTAAGTGACCTGTGAAGCTATTGATAAAAAATTTTAAAGAAGAAAGTAACTGGCTCGGCACACGTAGCTCTGTGAGTAGGGCACCAGCCACATACCTTGGAGGTGGCAGGTTGGAGCCCTGCCCAGGCCTGCTAAACAACAATGACAAACGCAACCCCAAACAGCCAGGCGTTGTGGTGGGCGCCTGTAGTCCCAGCTTCTTGGGAGGCTGAGGCAAGAGATTCGCTTAAGCCCAAGAGTTTGAGGTTGCTGTGAGCTGTGATGCCACAGCACTCTACCAGGGGCAACATGGTGACACTCTGTCTCAAAAAAAAAACAAAGTAAGTAACTGGATTTCAATCCCTTATGTTACCGGTTTTGGTACGCCATTTTCAGCTGTTTCATCTTCAACCCCCGATGGAGGATTAGCACTACAAACAACAAAAATATGTACTTATCAGATAACTACTTTGTAAAAATACAGAGAAATTATACCAGTATTTTTAAGCCATATCTAGTATCTTTCTAAAAGTATTATCTCTACTGGATGGCAAGGACAAAGGTGGCAAAATGTGCCTATCTTATTCCCCGTTATTCCTAATATATACGGCACACAATCAATTTTACTTACCATAAATTTTTACTGAATACCCACTGTATGCAAGGTACTTGTACCTGCTGGGACCTATTTAGCTCAGTTTTCTCTTTTCCTTGGTGTCTGAGTAACTCACACTGGGATATTAACACATTAACTCTTAGTATACAGTTAACATACATGCTTTTTCCTGGTTCTCTGCTTCATCAGAGAATTAGACGCATGCTCTCTGTTGTGCAAATATTAAAATTTTAAGATTTAAAACAAATTTTAGCCTCATGCAAGATTAGCCAATTTGATAGTAAGAAGGTGGTAATTTGAGAAATTTTAAAACTGATTACTTTTTTTTGTGATAATTTCCACCATGGGAATTAACCATCACCTCATTTTAGAGATAAGAAAACAGAAGTACAAAACACCTAACTGATTTGGCCCAAGTCTCAGATTTACTAGCATTTCTAACAAAAGATATCCAGATGTTGACATAGTTCAGAGATCTTTTCATTAGATTTCTGTTACTCTTCTTCTAAACTTCAGCAGTGTTAATCTCTACAGTGGCATTTTCTAACATAACCACGAAACAAAGCAAAATGAGATTAAAAATTAACAAATGAACTGTTAAATATTCATTATTCTATGCCTAACTCAAGAAAACATTCGACTCTAATTTTTCAGTACCTTTACACCTCCTGCTTAAACAAGCACCTACCTAGCCAGAAACAAGTTCCATTTGCTTTCTATGTCACAAAACAGAGTTCTGTCTTTAGCCAAAACTTGGACAGATAACAGAGGACAGAATTGGAGAAGGTGGAATGCAATGGTTAGGGAGAACAGAGGCTTCGTCAATGTACCAGTCACAAAGAAGCTAGGGAAAATTCCAAACCAGCAACACACAACTCAGGACCAACAGTGCAATCCTGCACGGAATCAGACACCAGCTGGACTGGCAGATCTAAAGTTCTAATTTTCTATCACTATTAAAATGTTAGAAGCATGCTAAAATTATAAGCTTTTTCTAGAAAAAAAAATTTTTTTAGAAAAATGAAATTTTAAAGTGAGATTATTTTTCCCTATAGGATGAAATAAACTCAACTGCTTTCAAAAGAAATTTTAATAAGGAATATAAAGACATTTTGACAGTGATACTCAGGGAGGACAGAAGGCGGCTTCCCTCCAATAAATTGTGTATATTTCAGAATTAAAACTAAAGAATGTCCATTAGAAAGATTCAAGAATTGTAGCCAAGAATAACAATCAATGGAGAGAGATTATTTTAAAAATTACGTCATTTGTGAGTCTATACCCTATAATCAATTAATTTCTTGACCAACTGAAGAAATGGGTATAAGGAAACAATCACTTTCAAAATTATAAATTATTCTAATCTCGTCTTTTTGGTTAACTGAGATTAGGTTAAGAATTGAATCCAAGATTTCTGATATACTAATGAATGAAAAGAATATAGAGGATGTATTTGGGTGAGGAACTGAACAGTTGTTTCAGTTCCTCCCACGCTACTTCCACATCCATTTTTCATTTTTTCCCTTTATCCACCTTTTTGTTATAACAGCTTTATTGAAGTGTAATTCACATACCATACCATCAATCCAAACAGTACAAGTGAACGGACAATAGTAGGTTCACACAGTACAACCATCCAACTACTGGAGTCCAGAACCCCAGAGGAACCTCGTACACGTTAGCAGTTACTCTCCTTTCCTCTGTGCCCAATTCCAGCAACTACTCATCTGTCCTTAGGTATTTACCTATTCTCTACATTTCACATAAATGGAATCATAGTGTGTCCCGTGTAACCAGCTTCGTGCACTTAGCATGTTTTCAAGGTTCACCCATGTTATAACACGTATCAGTACTTCATTTCTCATTCCCCAAGAGTAGCCCACTGTATGAATAAAATACATTTAATCTATGCATCCCACAGTAGACAAGACACCTGGATCCCACTCCCACCCATTTTTTGACCACCAGGAATAATGCTGCTGTGAATATTCATGTACCAGTTTTTGTGTGGATGTATGATTTCTTTTCTCTAAGGTGGGGGTCATATGGTAACTATTTTTAACTGTTTTTAGGAAACTGCCAAGCTGTTCTCTAAAGCAGCTATCCCATTTTCCAATCCCAAGTGTATGAGAGCTCCAATTTCTCCATCTCCACACCAATACCTGTTCTGTCTTTTTGGTAATAGTTTACTACTGGGTGAGAAGTGACAGTTCCTCCACTTTTTAAACCCAAATCATTCTGTAAAAGTTCTTCAACTACCTCTTCCTCCATTCTAAGACACTAAGGCATGTAGCCTAGGTAAAGTCAGCATATCCATGAAGTTCTTTGCGTGAGTTGTTTTTAAATTTACAGTAATTTCTGACTTCCTGTTTATGTTCTGTAAATGAGTACTTACTTCTTTCCAATTATTTAGCACAGGGAATCAATCTTGTAACAACTTAGTAAAATTCCACTTTGTATTTAAATAAAGCATTGAAATTATAACCAAAGTGCCATTACACCGTCAAAGACATTAATAAATTGTAAAAATAGCAATTTGGGGGTTACTTATTTACTGAAAACTTAAAAAAATTAAATTTAAAATATTTTTACACTACCTTAACAATTATACTGTATACTCCACTATTGACCTCACTTAAAAGTAAAGTTACTTAATAGTGAAAATTAGTTAACCGCTAACTTCAAAACGATGTCCTGTAGGCCATTATCAAATAGGCAGAACTGGTATAAGATTAGGTCCTGAAACAGGAATAAACTTTAAAGGAATCAATGTCCTCTAAAATGTTTTGAGCCACAGGCGCCGCCCAGTCCTCTAAAATGTTTTAAGTCAAAATGTTGTATCAAGCCAATGATTATAATGAAAAAAGGTTCACAATTTGCTGACAGAAGCACTATCACACAAGCTGTGTAAGCATCAACAGGAAATTTCACTAACCTGGCATTTTCTTCTTCTGGCCTTTCAACTTCATTTTCATCTACCAAATAAAATAAATAAAAGAAATAAACAAACAAACCACTCTTAAAGAAACCAGTATTATGAAAATCTGAAGTGATCATCACAAGCACTAACCTAGGTCCTTTGCCAAATCACTGTGCACATGCACGTCCCATGGGCCTATAAGCACATCCAAAGTTAGATCACCTTATAATTACTTAACAGTATTTTTTTAACGGAAAAAAATACGACTTTACTACTATAAAAATAAGCTAAAGTACTTAAGATTTCCAGACCTTTCTAAAAGAAACCCTACACATTCGCATTTCTAAGAGCATTACTAATATTAATCTTGTATAAAGATACTGCATTTTTAAAACAAGTTTATTGAAGTTACAACATCACGTAGCTGCAAGGTGCCCAACAGGCACTTTTACAATTTTATTCTAAAGACAATCAAGAACTTACGTTTTAGGCAAAGAACAAATTGTTAATAGAAGGAATTGAGACTTAATGAAAGTTAAAAATAGTATGTCAAACGAACTCCCTTCAAGAAAGAAGTTCGCGATGCATTAAATTTATTTTGAGGAAAAAGAAATGCATGGGATGACACTGAAAACTATAACCCTAAGGGTCACGAGATACTTCTACGATGCGGGTTAAAAAGCAGTCTCTTAAAAAAATAAAACTTCACCTTATTACAGGAGACATTCAGAGTTCTCTTTATGGGCCATAATGTATTCCAGTTCTTTCTGTTAATTAATTATTTTTAAAGCACGACTTTCAGACAAGGAGGTACCCTTGCAGGTGCATTCCATACAAACTGACCATCAAGAAACAAGACGTTAGTTTTACAGCAGTAACTTTATTTAGCTATTATTACAGAATGACTGTTTCTGAAAGGGGCAGGGAGGGCATCTGCGGCCACAGGGCAAGAAAACACACCAAACACACCGCTGAATCGATATTCGAGGGCAAAGAGCGTGCAGGTGATGCGGCCCAGGAGCCCCGGCGCTGGGGCGAAGACGCGGGCCGAGGGGACCCGAGCCGCGGCCCGGCCCGGCCTCCGCAGAGTGGGCGCGCGTGGGGTGTGGGCGGGGCGGGAGGCCGCGGGGCGGGGACACGCGCGCTCGGCGCTCGGCCTAAGTCGGGCCGGCCCGGGCGCCGTACGGAAGGCCCAAGGCGGCGGCCCGAGGGCCACGGGACGCTGGCCGTTTGCGGGCCGAGAGGGGAGCCTGCGAGAACCCGAGAGAGAGAGAGAGACAGGGACAGGAAGTTCCGTACCGCCATAGAGCCACTCTTCCTCCTCATCCCCTCCGGTCCCGCCGCTCAGCTCCGACACTAGGCGCTCGACCTCGCCGGCCGACATGGCCGCCCCGAGCCCAACTTAAAGGCGGAGATCAACAGCCCCCTCCAACCCCTTCCCCAGTCTCGCTGCCCCAGGGCGCGAGAAGGGCGCGAACCCGCCGGCGAGCGAACGAAGAAAGCACGAGACTTAAATCCCGGGAAGGTGGCCGCGGCGGCAAAGATGAAGACTGCCGTGCTGATCCGCCTGCGCACGCGCAGAGGCACCCAAGCGGCGCGGCGTCTCTAGGTGGCTTCGCTTCCGCGGCGGCCACCTGGGTCTGGTTGCGCATGCGCAGTGCAGTTGGCCCCGCCCTAGAATCCAGTTTGCCTTTCAGCTGGGCTTTCTCCTGTGGAGTCCCGCGTTGGCCGCGGCTCCCCTCCCCCAACCTTAGCTCCAATAACCCATATGGCGAGTACACCATTGTTCCCTTCAACCCTGGATGGTTTTTCTCGTCGACTTTTTTACTTATTTTCTAATCTTTCGAAAGACCTTGTTTCATTCTTCACATCTTGTATTTGCCTTGATAACAGAATCATTACCTGTCGGTCCTTTTGTTTCTCGTTGAATAGAGAAGAAATCATAATCCGTACTCAGTTGCTTGAAAAATTAATTTTAACAGCCACCAAAACCAGAACTAATATATGAATAACGCATTTTCTTTGTTTAAGAAAAAGCCACCATTACGGTCAAGGTCAAAGACCGCCTCATCCACTTCATTCCTCTTCAGAGGCAGCATTGGTCACTTTGCCAGTGTTACGAATGTATTTGGGGAGCATTGTTCTGAAATTTTCTATACATCTAATTCACATGTTTCGTCTCCGGTGGGAGAACCTTAGGCTGAGGAGCCTTAAAAGGTACAGTACCATCCTGCAATTTGCTTTTTAAAAAGTCGTAAAAGGTATTTTCCATTTTAGTATACGGAATATGAAACTATTATCAGTTTTTAAGTGCTTTATAAAATCATATAACTTGTCGAACACAAAGTGAATATGGCTATTTCTCTACTGATGTACGTGTACATTACTTTCAACTTGTCACTTTGACCAAAGATAACTACAATGAAGATCCTTACCACTTGGAGATCTGTCCAAGTATTTATCCAAGATCATAAAATATAATGAAGTTTTGGCTCGGCGCCTGTGGCTCAAGCGGCTAAGGTGCCAGCCACATACACCTGAGCTGGCGGGTTCGAATCCAGCCCAGGCCACCAAACAACAATGACGGCTGCAACCAAAAAAGTAGCCGGGCGTTGTGGCGGGCGCCCGTAGTCCCAGCTACTTGGGAGGTGGAGGCAGGAGAATTGCTTGAGGCCAGGAGTTTGAGGTTGCTGTGAGCTGCGATGCTACAGCACTCTACCCAGGGTGACAGCGTGAGGCTCTTAAAAAAAAAAAAAAAATATATATATATATATATAGCTTTTATTTTAACAGGTAAACCAAATTTTCAAGCCACTTTTGAGAGCAGATCTTCTAAGGAAAAGATGACTTGATCAACCGAGACCCAGTTCTTAATTAATACCTAGCAGGTTGCATAACCTCAGGCAATCAACCTCTATAATTCAGTTTTCTCATCTTTAAAATGCAAAAGCTGAGTTAAATGATCTCTAAGGTTCCCTTCAGTTCTAAACTGTCAAATGGGACACCCACTTTTCAATTGAAAATTAGTCAGAAGTCAGTTTTGGTTTTACAAACCTATTTATTTAATAAGTATATTTGCTCTGTTTAAGAACTTGGAAAATGAAGACATGAATGAAACATAGTCTCAGTCCTTAAAAAGTTCTTAATTTATTGAGAAAGACAGAAGGATGGTAAACAACTCTCCTCCAAATGAAGTGTTTACACCTCACCGACACCAGCCATCTCCTATTATTTAAACAAAGCAAGTGGTTTTAATCCCCCTCACCTTGAACAGACTTCTGCTATTCCCAGCTCCTTTATCTGTTGAGATGTTTCTCTTGGAATTTTCTGAACACTGTTGAGGCATAATCACCTTGGTGAAATCTTTCTGGTATTCCATTTTATCTCTTCCTATTCATTTATTTATTAAATACAGTTTGAATCTCCATAGTTGACCACCTCCGTAAGTTAACCTAATTTTCATAGAACAGACTTGCAGCACAAGTATGTACCAGTACAGCAGGCCTGCTTCCTTATGTTGACCACCTCCGCATGTTAACCAGTTTGTTACAGTCCCTTGGGTGATCAACTTTCAGAGGACCTACTGTGTTTATGAAGGGTTTATCAAGTGCCACAAGCTCTTCTAGGCTATGTTTTAATCGCCAATGATTGAAACAAAGTCCTTCCTCTCATGCAGTTTTGATTCTGATAAGTCAGACCATAACCATATAAATATATAATATGTCATGATGGTAAAAATTATGAAAAGAATAAGCAATATAAAGGGCCCCAGAGTGGAGCGATGAAGTGTGATAGGATACACCTTCGTGTCAAGTAGTCGGGGAAAGCTGATGAGATGAGGTGATGTAGAAGTAGAGATCTGAATGGAGAGAGTTCAGGGTGAATAGACTATTCGGATAGGAAGCATAAGGGCCCCGAGACAGAAGCACACTTGGCATACACAAGTAACCCAAAATGTATGTGGGGTGCAAAGAATGAGGGAGAGAATGAAGATGATGCTAGAGATGTTCGAGGATGGGTAAAAACAGAGCTTACCACTCTCTTCTAAACCTTACATTGCTCTGGCATACATCTTTCACATTGTATAGTAATTATTTTATTACATATCCATTTTCTTCAGACTCCCACCTTATTTATCCTCACTCCTATTCCCAGTATGGCGCCTAACACTGAGTAAATCTTGATCTTTGTTGAAAGTAGTAGAGTGAAGGTTTTATGCACTGTTTAGGAGTATCATAAGGCAATCTCATACTCCCATCCATTTATCTTTCTATTTATCATTCATGAGTCTATAATGAACTTTCATGTTTTGTGGGAAAAACGACTGCCTTATGTTAAGAGGCCTCTCTTTTCAGCTACCTTTCAAAGCCTTGCTTCATCTGAACTGAAAAATTGGGTAACACATGATGCATTAGAATTGCCTTTACGATGGGCTTAGCATTTGAGCTACACTGCTTAAAATGAAGGTTTCCACAAGCAGAGAAGCCCATAAATCGCTAATAACCACTCTGACAAGGCCTCTTCCTTGCTTCCAAACCGAGTTCCTTGCCTGGATATGCTTCCTTAAATAAAGGTGTCCTTTACTTCCTACTCAGCAGGGAAGACATCAGAGATAAGTAGTTTGACCATCCAGTATATTCCTCCTCCCACTTCTTATACTATCACCTTACAAAACTACAGTAATCCATATATTCTGATTATATTTGTTTTCCATTTTATTGGGGATTTTGTGGGCTGTTCTTGGGGAACAAATAAAATAATGATCATAATCGTCTGGTTTAATGTATGTATCTTTGAGAAGTGCCCAGAGTACTTAGTAGATGATGATGATTAAAATGATGACAAGAGTCAGAGATCAAATGAAAGTGCCTTGCTCAGTGCCCAGTATATGGTAAGTGCTGGCAAATACACTCAGCACGGATGGGGCATTTAGGCCCAACTGTGCTGTTTGCTGCTAACTTTAGAGAAGTCACTGAAATCTTAATGTTCTTCAGTTTTCTCAGCAGTAAATTGATATATTAAAATAGCAGTTTATAGTTACTTTTTAGAAGGATAACAAAGCTTACATGAAGTTTCAAATATCAAAGCATTTGACAAATTAGAGGCACACCAGTATTTCCTCAATCAGGGAATCCTTTTCTCCTTTGAACAACCAGAACAATTGTAGAGCTTTCCTTCCTCTCTAGGTTCTTCAGTGATAAAGCAGACCTCCACTAGTCTCTGTATACTGACATCCTCTAACAATCGATTTTATATTTCTAGTGCTTTGTACACTCCTTAAGGGTGAGAACACAATCCTTTTATTGCTGTGTCCACCTGTGCTCACAATGTCAAGCACCAGAAAGTGCTCAGTAAATCTTCAAGCACTGGTTGTGCATATGGAGGGCCTAGAGATGAGGTGAAGGGAGATGTGCTTGATTTTGTGCAAAATGGGAAATCAAAGCTGACTTTTTTGAGCAGAGAAGTACCGATCACATTTTAACAGGACAAACATGATACTCTTTAGCAGGTCATTTTAGCAGGAATTCATTTTACTCTGCCCTAACATCTGAAAGCAAGAAAAGGCTTTTTCCTGGGTTCTCCTATCTTTTCTGTCTATACTATCTCCCATGTTCATTACATCCAGATACATGACTTATAATACCACCCATATCACTGAGTGGGTGGGTCACTGAAATCTTAATGTTCTTCAGCAGTGACTCCCACATTTGTATCCGTAGTCTTCATTTTGGGTGGTTTTTGTTTGTTTGTTTTGTTTTTTTGAGATAGGGTCTTTGCCTATCACTTGGGCTAGCGTATGGTAGTATCATCATAGCTCATAGCAACCTTACTGGGCCCAAGTTATCTTCTTGCCCCATCTTCCTGGTAGCTGGAACTATAAGCACCATGCCCAGATAAATTTTAAATTTTTTTCTAGAGAAAGGATCTCACTATGTCGTCTAGGCTGGTCTTGACCTCCTGGGATAAAGTGATCTTCCTGCATTGGCCTCCCAAAATTCTGGTATTACAGGCATGAGCCACCTCTATCCACAGTCTTAGCTTCTCCTCGAACTCAGACACTCAGTTTATCACTCTGATGCTTCACCTGAAGCCTCTCTGATATTTAATAGGCATTTCAAACATATGCCTGAAACAGAACTTGTGAATTCCCATCCCAAACCTTTCTTGTCCCACACTCATATTGCCAAAGTCTTCTCCATCAATACCCATCATCCAACTTGTTTTAGCCAGAATACAAAGAATCATCTTCGGTTCTTCCCTTTCCCTCATCTGCTCTTCTCACACCTATGCAAACCCATTAGCAAGACCTTTTAGCTCTTTTTTTTTTTTTGGCCGGGGCTGGGTTTGAACCCGCCACCTCCAGCATATGGGACCGGGGCCCTACCCGCTGAACCACAGGCGCCGCCCTCTTTTTTTTTTTTTTTTGTAGAGACAGAGTCTCACTTTACTGCCCTCGGTAGAGTGCCATGACATCACAGGACTCACACCAACCTCCAGCTCTTGGGCTTAAGCAATTCTCTTGCCTCAGCCTCCTGAGCAGCTGGGACTACAGGTGCCCGCCACAACACCCGGCTATTTTTTTGTTGCAGTTTGGCCGGGGCTGGGTTTGAACCCGCTAACCTCGGTATATGGGGCCGGCGCCCTGCCCACTGAGCCACAGGCACCGCCCAAAATGGGGTCTCACTTTTTTTTTTTTTTTGCATTTTTTGCCACCACCTCTGGCATATGGGGCCAACGCCCTACCCCTTTGAGCCACAGGCACCACCCCCTTTTAGCTCTCTCTATAGAATATATCACAAACCTACTTCATCTGCACTGACACGCTGCAACTCAAGTACACAAAACCCTTCAATAGCTTCTTCTTACATGCAAGATTAAATCCAAACTTCCTACCATGTGGCCTAAGAGCTCCTGAGCTCATGGTCCTGCAGTCCATTACTTACATGGGATTATATAGGTTCTTTGCTCAATTACATATACCTCTTTCTTAGTCACCTTTTGTCAATGTTTTTAGTGTCTTTCCCTCACATCTGTGCTGTGGACTGCACGTTTGTTTTCCCTTCCCCGCAAATTTATTGAAACCTAATGCGACGGTGTTTGGAGATGCAGCCTTTGGGTGGTAATTAGGTCCTGCCCAGTGGGAAAGGGTTGAGTGCCCTTATGAGTAGAGACAGGAGAGTGAGTTTTCTCTCTCTGCTCTTTGCCACGTGAAGGAACAGCACAAAGATAGGCGGCCACCTGTGAACCTGAAAAAGAGCCCTTACCAGAAGCAGATGACACTAGTATACTGATCTCAGACTTACCAGCTTCCAGAACTGTTAGTGTCACTCTGCCCATCAACCTGGGAACTTGCAGACCTGATTCTCAACTCTGCCTTTCACACTAGTCCCTACCCTGTACCATGTTCTGTGCGTGCCCATTAGTTTCAATATTTTAGCAGAAGGCTATCTCCATATGTCCACTGAAACTGGAATCTGATCTCCCGCTGAGGATGGTGCTTCTCCTCCTTCATGCTGGACACCCACCACCATCCTGCTCCCTGCTGTACTGTGCAGCCTGGGGACAGTGTTGGCATTTCCCAGGTGCTTGTGGGCCACTACCAGACCATTGTGATTCCACTCTGTGTGAAAACCCCCCTTTCAGCTCATACCACCCGCATTCGCCATCTCCAAAGATGACATGGAAGTCTGGTCCACAGTTTCCCCATCCTCTTCCACTGGCATCATGATGTAACTTGATGTTTTTTGACTTCCTGGAATCTAACTATTCAATAATCTCCCTTCGCTCCACTCTGTAGGACTATCCCCTGCATCATCTTATATGCTAGAATTATTCCCTCCTTGAATTTTAGAGGCTAAGCTAAAACTTTGACCCTAACTTCATATTCTTCTAACTTCCTTACCTCTTTTCTCTCCCACAGCATTCTTTTTTGCAACTTTATAGAGATAGTTCCTAGAAGCTGCGTTTCCCCATCCATGGACTCATTCTGCACCTGATGCTTCAGTCTTGTCTGCACTTTCTTCCTGTACAGTTTGGAGTCCTCTAGAGCCTCTTCAGATGCCACTTTGCTTTCCCTTTTCTAAAACTTAGCACTGTTCACTCTGTTGTTTTTGATTCTTGAAACTTACTTCCCCCCAATGACTTCACTCCTTGGCTTCACTTCTGCCCAACCGGAAATGTCACTCCCAGTTCTCTCTATCATCCTTCTTTATGCTCTTTGCGAGGTATCTGAAGGACATCTATTTACTAATGATTCTCAGATTATCCAACTTCTTTCCTCTATTCCCAAATCAGACAACCAACTGGTTACTAGGCGTTTCTACCTGAATGTCCCACAAGTATTTTCTTTTTTTTTTTTTTTTTTTTTTAATTTTTTTTTTGTAGAGACAGAGTCTCACTGTACCGCCCTCGGGTAGAGTGCCGTGGCGTCACACGGCTCACAGCAACTTCTTAACCCTTGGGCTTACGCGATTCTCTTGCCTCAGCCTCCCGAGCAGCTGGGACTACAGGCGCCCACCACAACGCCCGGCTATTTTTTTTTGGTTGCAGTTTGGCCGGGGCTGGGTTTGAACCCGCCACCCTCGGCATATGGGGCTGGCGCCCTACTCACTGAGCCACAGGCGCCGCCCTCCCACAAGTATTTTCAAAACAAAATGCCAGCGTGGTGGCTCATGCCTGTAATCCCAGCACTCTGGGAGGCCAAAGCGGGTGGATTGCTTGAGCGCAGGAGTTTGAGACCAGTCTGAGCAAGAGCGAGACCCCATCTCTAAAAATAGCCAGGCATTGTGGCACGTGCCTGTATTCCCAGCTACTCGGGAGGCTGAGGCAAGAGGATGACTTGAGCTAAAGAGTTTGAGGTTGCTGTCAAATATGATGCCATGGGATTTTACTTAGGACAACTAAGTGAGACTCTGCCACAAAACAAAACAAACAAAACAAAATGCCCCTAGACCTATTAGAATGACTACTATCAAAAAACCCAGAAAAGAGTGAAGGGCATACTTAAAACTTTGGCTTAAAATGTACAAAAGCTAATTATGTAACCCAAATGTGTTTACTCCTGTAATATTCTGAAGTTTTAAAAATACAAATAAAAGTTTTAAAAATCCTCCCCAAATATTGAGTGTTGGCAAGGATGTGGGGAAATTGGAACCCTTGTGCATTGTTGGCAGGATTATAAAACTGTGCAGCTGGTATGGAAAATGTCCCTTAAGAAGTTAAAAGTAGAATTATTGTGTGTGTGCCCAACAATTTCCCACTGGGCACATATACAAAAGAACCAAAAGTGTGATCTCAAAGATATATTCATACACCCATGGTTACAGCAGTATCAATCACAATAGCCAAAATGTGGAAGCAAATTGCTTCCAAAATGTGGAAGCAATCCACATGTGGAAGCAATCTCATCCACAGATGAACGGATAAACAAAGGTAGTAAACAGATACCATGGAATATTATTCAGCTTTAAGAACATTCTGACACATGTTACAGTATGGGTGAACCCAAAGACATTATGCTCAGTGAAATAAGTCAAACACAACAAAGCAAATATGGTATGATTCCACTTACATGAGATATCTATAATAGTCGCCTCATGCAAGGTAGAATGGAGGTTACCAGGCTATAGGGGAAGAGGAAGGAGAAACAGGGAGTTAGAGTTTCTCTGGGCTCAACATTTTAGTTTTGCAATGAAAAGTTTTGGACGTTGGTTATACAACAATCTGAATGTACTTAACAACACTGATTGTGCATTTTACAATGATTAAGGTGGTAAATTTTATGTTGTGTGTAGTTTACCACAATTAAACAAAAACATATCTTGACTGGACTTATTACCCATTTGCTTCTTTTCTGGTTTTTCAAATGTCAGTGACTGCCATTTGCCTATCATTCAAGCAGAAAGCCAGGCAATTAACCTGAAACCCTTCTACTGCCTTACTCACTCTGCTAAGCTAATTACCAAACCCTTTGGCACTATCTTCTTAACATCTCTCTTCCACCCCACAATGTCCATCTCCTTTATTGTTATCTTTATCTGTTCTCCCTGGAATTCTTTTCTTTTTTTTTTTTTTTTTGTAGAGACAGAGTCTCACTTTTTGGCCCTTGGTAGAGTGCTGTGGCCTCACACAGCTCACAGCAACCTCCAACTCCTGGGCTTGAGCGATTCTCTTGCCTCAGCCTCCCGAGTAGCTGAGACTACAGGCGCCCGGCTATTTTTTGGTTGCAGTTTGGCCGGGGCCGGGTTTGAACCCATCACCCTCGGTACATGGGGCCGGCGCCTTACCGACTGAGCCACAGGCGCCGCCCTTCCCGGAATTATTTTCTAGCTGCTCTCTCTGCCCTAAATCTTGCTGTAGTAGAGATCCCATGACATCTCTACTAGAATCTTCTTTTCTAAAACCCAGATGTGAACAAATTATTTCTACTCCTAAAAATACTTTAATAGTTCCCAATTGGCTGCTATTATTTGGGCTTGGAAAATAAGACTGTCCTTCATCTATCCATTCCTTTCTTTTATAGTTTCTTGCTCCTAGTAAACCATTTGCAGTTCCTGAGCACACATTGTGCTGGTTTATGCCTCTATGCCTTTGTTCTTGCTGCATTCTCTGGACTGCTAAGGATCCTCCTCCCCATCCTGTCCACCTCGCGAACACCTGGTTTTCTTTGAAGGCAACTCAAAACTTATATCCTATATGAAAGTTTTTCTGACCACTTCCCTTTTTCCTTCATTCAGTTAGAATTTATTTTTCCTTTTTAATAACTCCTATACATTTAAAAAAAAATCATTGCTTCTGTAACACTTGATTTAAACCTGATTTGCACTTGTTTGTTTTGCATATGTGGGTACTTTTTATTTTATTATAATTATTTTAAGGTCAGGGCTATGACTTATTTTTTCTTACGTCCTTAATATCCAAAGCAGCCTCTAGAATATGGTACATGATTATTCAAAATTGGTTGAATATATTATTTATTATATGGATATTAATCAAACATTCATCTGACATTTATTCAGCACTTATGTTCTAGGTGCTGGGGATACCAAACATATAGTGAATAATTTAGTAAAACAGATATGTTAAAGAAAATAGGTGTTAAAATTTACCTTACCCCATATATAGAAATACTTACAAATGTAAGTACCAATTGAGTACTGTATATTAGGAGAAGAGGCTAGAGTTAGGGTGTGGGGAGTTAGAAAACTCTCACATGGATATTATCATTGGAATGATTTTTTTTTTGGCCGGGGCTGGGTTTGAACCTGCCACCTCCGGCATATGGGACCTGCGCCCTACCCCTTGAGCCACAGGCGCCGCCCGGAATGATTTTTTTTTTTAATGAGTAAGAGTTTACCAGGCATAAAGTCTTTGAATATCAGGTACTGCATTTTATTAACCATTTTACATCTTTGGAGCTTAGCACAGTGATTATACTTAGTAACTGCTTAATAACTATTGGCTGAACAAACTGAACCCATGAAACATTCTGGGTTCAGTCTGTTGACTTCATTGTGCAGGTACAATTTCTCTTCAGGCTGGGAGTAGCTGGAGAGAAATTGAGAAGTCGTGAAGGATTTTTATACCTTTTAAAGAGATTGGATGTGTCCTGTAGACAACTGGGTCAGGAGAAGCTTTTAAGCAGGACTAGCTTAATTTATGAGGAAAAAAAACCCAAAACCCGAATTGGAGAAGGAAGAAATGGAAAGCCAGGAAATGATGGGGGATCATTGCAACTGTCCAGGTGAGTTTGGCTTGTGTGACTGAGAGGAAGAAACGTAAGGATAAAGCAGAAAAGGAAGGTGAAGAGAGCCTGACTGCAGCCCCTGGGCTGATACCAGACCGTGACCACCCTGAACAAGGAAGTCATAATCAAGTCAACGGCTGCAACGGCCGAGAATAGGTCAATTACTAAGCCAGAGGCCTTACAAAGTGTGCTTACCTTTCTGCTACAGCAGTTTCTGATTAATCTTTGTGGCCTGATCGCAAGGCGATGCTGGTCACTGACAGCTGTTCCCTAACAGGGTTTTTGAACATATAAAAGAACGTTACCATTGCCCCCTCAGGGGACCCCTGTCCTGCTGGGGAAAGGACCCCTACTCTGTCTGTGGAGTAGGATCTGTTGTCTGTCTGTCTCTCAATATTTCTGTCGCTGGTTGGCTCGCTTTAGAATTTTCCAGCCCGAAGCTAAGAACCCAGTTGGCGAGTTCGGAGGCTTTCCTCGCTTGACTGCCCTCGGACCAGCCGCATTAGAAGGGCTCCTCGGGCTGTTTTGTAGACTATGAGGTAAGGGAGGATGGAGAAAGTGAAAAATTAGATCAATGGGTTACGAAGCTTGTACGCAATAACGTACGTGAAACAATTTGTTTTTATTATCTCTCTGGCTGTTCTGAGTTTAGGAAAATGTACTTTATAGCGATGCGTGCGCATTCAAAGAGGACATCAAATTTCGGTTTTGAGACTTCTGACATTTCTCAGGGAGCATGGAGAAGTAATGTGAGCGGACAGGATCGAAAAAGACGGCAGTTTAGCTCTTCGCTCAGTAGCCCCTTCTCATTTCCCCCGGAACTTTGGCGGAAGTCCGCCAGGAACCCCGCCCACCCCACCCCCGCCTAGATTGTCTCTCCCCATACGTCATCACCGCGCGCCGTCTCCGGGCAAGTCAGAGGCGGGACCACGTGTACGGTGTTGACGGTCAAAGTCCCTGGAAGCCCAATTTCCGAGATCGGTTGAGTTTTGAGAGAAATATTTAGATCCGAGTCCCGCGAGTCTGCGAATCGCCAAGCATGAGCGCTCCAGGCGTGCTATCCTTTACCCAGCAAAGCTGGGAGCAGGTGCTGGTCAAAGTGAAACGGTCTGTGGTCTACCTGGATGCCGCCTGTGCCGAGAGCCTGCACTGGGGCTGCGGATCCCTGCGGCTCCTGGAGGCGGTGGGGGTTCCTGCGTGTCACCTGCGGGAGTTCGAGCCCGATGCACGTGGTGGAGGGACCGAGCAGCCCAAGGCGGTGTTCGTGCTGAGCTGCCTGCTGAAAGGCCGGACCGTGGAGACTCTGCGAGACATCATCCGCCGCAGTCACTTCCAGTACTGTGTGGTGGTCACAGCGGTGAGCCACGCTGTCCACCTCACCGCTAATCATGTGCCGGCAGCGGCAGCGGCAGAGCTGGAGGGGCAGCAGCCGGTCTTCCAGCAGCTGGAGGAGAAGCTCTGTGAGTGGATGGGCAACATGAACTACACAGCCGAAGTGCTACACGTCCCGTTGTTGCTCGCCCCTGTTGCTCCCCACCTGGCATTGACTCCCGCCTTTGCGTCCCTTTTCCCACTTCTACCCCAGGATGTGCATCTCCTGAATAGTGCCCGACCGGACAGGAGGAGGCTGGGAAGCTTGGGTGAGGTGGATGCCACTGCTCTGACCCCGGAGCTGCTACTGCAGATCAGATGTCTGGTGTCAGGCCTCAGTTCTCTGTGTGAGCATTTAGGAGTACGAGAGGAATGTTTTGCTGTGGGTTCCCTAAGTCGGGTCATCGCTGCAGATCTAGCCAATTATGCCCCTGCCAAGAACAGGAAAAAAACTGCAGCGGGCAGGGCATCAATGGTCTTTGTGGACAGAACTCTGGATCTCACAGGTAAGTGGCATTGCTGTGAAGTTCAACATAACCATTGTCTGGATTGTGCGGAATTTCATTGATTCAGCATATATTTTATTGGCCTCCTACTATATGTCAGGTTGAGGATACAAAGATGAACTAGATAGACACAGTTCTAATCTCACAGAGTTTATAATCTGGGGGGGGACATAGACAAGTGAACTAGCAATTACTATACAATTTGTTAAATGCTGTAATGGGTAAAAATGTTATCAGTGTTTATTGCCTTATTGAATGACTTCATCTAGCCCAAGATATTGGAAAAAAGGGAATAACAGCTGATCTTGAGGAAAACCATCCATTTGGGAAGCTTTTAGTAATTTGTAGGTGTCAGTATTTATAACAGTCTGTAAGAGGACTCTGCTTTGTTGGAGATGGGTTAACAAATGACCCAGTAGAAGGAAAACTACAGTATAACATAACATGAAATTATCATAACTAATATCAAATTAGTTGAGGTTTAGGTTTCTTAAAATGAATGTTAAAAACTGAGGTTGGGGGTGGGCACCTGTAGCTCAGGCAGCTAGGGTGCCAGCCACATACACTGGAGCTGGCAGGTTCGAATCCAGCCCCGGCCAAAAAAATAGCCGGGTGTTGTGGTGGGCGCCCAGCTACTTGGGAGGCTGAGGCAAGAGAATTGCTTGGGCCCAGGAGTTTGAGGTTGCTGTGAGCTGTGGTGCCACGGTACTCTACCGAGGGCGTTAGCTTGAGACTCTGTCTCAAAAAAAAAAAAATGTGAGGTTGGGCTCGGTGTTGGTAGCGGGTTCGAACCCAGTCCAGGCCTGCTAAACAACAATGACAACTACAATAAAAAAATAGCTGGGCACTGTGACAGGCGCCTGTAGTCCCAGCTACTTGGGAGGCTGAGGCAAGAGAATCACTGTCTGAGTCTAGAGAGAATAAACAAGAAACTGACAGTGGGGTGGCTCCTGTGGCTCAAAGGAGTAGGGCGTGAGTCCCATCTGCTGGAGGTGGTGGGTTCAAACCCAGCCCTGGCCAAAAAAACTGCAAAAAAAATAAAAATAAAATAAAAAATAAAAAGAAACTGACAGTGGTAATTATTCCCTTACATAGGTCAAAAAGAAAAAAGTTGAATGAAGCTATATTGTGGTTTTTTACCACAATAGGTGTATTTGAGTTTTTGACCATAGTAAGGTTAATTTTCAGATCATAAAATAGAACATAAGCTAAATAGTAGTATTGATGTGTGAGCCCAGTTACATGATTTGAAAAACCACGTGTCTAGTCTGTTATTTAAAATATAAGTAATAGCTGCAGCTCCATAATCTCTTAGAGAATTAAAAATATAATCCCTGATGAATATGTACTTGTTGAGTTTTTTAATGGATGGTATATACTGCTTATACTTCTATTTCTTTATGCCAAAAGTGTAACCCATTATCTCATAATTAATCAAAATTTCACATAATTTTGTGTTCTCTCCCAAGACTTCAATTAGACAAACCATAATGTCTGCTGCTTAGTATCATGGCAACAGCTCCTTTATGACTGTGGTATCTATTTCTTGTACAAGATTCTTTTCTAAGCACAAAATAAATGAGGGGAGTATAAAGAATGATTTAGAAAATAAGTGCACTAGAAAGACAAAGTTGCCACACAGTAGCAATCATTCAATCACTCAAGCCTCCAGATCTTCTTTCCTGTACTCACCCTAAGCTTTCTTGCTTCTACTATCACTGCAAAAAAATAAGCCATTAGAAAAATTCTGTATCTTCCATACCTATCACCTTTTCTACATCTGTACCCATGAGACACGTGCCATCCCTGCTATTTAATGTCAACTTTTTGTCCTGTGTAGACTAAATCCTCTCTTTTCACTTCTGGAATAGATTAACCATCTTACAAATACCTGCCCCCCTTTCCTAGATCATCATTTTTTTCTTTTCTCCAAAGTTTCACCATTTACATACAAATAGGATGGAAATCTTTCTTGACCCCTTAGGCTCCCTCAACTTCAGTTCCTTTTTTTTTGCTTTGTTTTTTTTTAGCAAACTTGCAAGAGTGGTCTATACTTGCTGTCTCTATAATCATCTGCTCCAATTTTCTCTTGACTCCACTTCAATTAGGCTTTTATTTTCCAATACTTTCCAAGATTTTCCTTTGTCAAAGTCACCAGTGACCTTTCGTATTACCAAATCCAACATTCAATTATCACACTCATTTTACTGGACTTCAGAGCAGCATTTAACACAGCAAAGCTGCAACTACTAAAAATAATTTTAAAAGTACAAAAGATATACAGATAAGCAACCACTTAAACCAGTTTCTTGTGTGTTCCCATCAAAGTTTAAAAGGACATGTCCTTTGATGAGAGACCACACAGCTCTCCTGTGATCTCTCATCACAAATCCAAGTTCCTTGCCATTGTTTTCAAGGACACATAGGACCTGCTTGTTTCTCTCTCCCAGGTCATCTTCCAGTGCTCTTTACTCACATAGTACTTTCCTGGCCTTCTGGCTACCTTGCCATTCCTCACACCTACCTTGCCAGCCTCAGGGGCCTTTGAAATTCCTTTGCGGCTCTTTTTGGGATGTTCTTCCTTCAGATATCCACGTGACCTTCTCCCTGCTTCTTTCTACTCCTTGGAGAGGCCTTCCCTCATGACCTTCTCTGACACTCAACATCTTCCCTTGCCTTCGCCCCTGCCTAACATCACTAATTGATTATTTATTGCCTGTCTTCTCCCACTTGAATGGGAACTCTGACAGGAAGGATTGTTTTCTATTTTGTTTATTAATCAGTACTCAGAAAAGTGCCTTGAAAACAGTAGGTGTTCAATAAACATTTATTAAGTGAATGGATGAATGAATGATTTGAAGGTTGCAGCCAACTAGCTATTCATTGAGGTTAATGCAGTTGTTTTTTTCTTAGTTTTTTCCCTTTTTGGCTCTCTTTTAAGGAATTGAACCCTGGTGCCCACAGTAAAATCTGGGAAAGGAAATAATGATATTAACTATTCATGTTTATATATGAATATTTAATTGATAAAAAGCACTTCTACATTACCATATTTGATTGTCTCAAAGGTAGGCGAGTTAAGTGTTCACTATCATTTCAAAAATAAAGAAATTGAAGCTTAAAAGCATAAATGTTAAGTAGTTGAACAGGCATGATGGTATTATGCCAATATTTTCTATAATGTCCAAGTTTCATCATTTTTTTTTTAATTGCCAAAGCGAGAGGTGTTAGTGTTATGTTGTTTGTGTAAAGTCCTTACTTTCTTTTCTTTTCTTTTTTTTTTTTTGAGACAGAGTATCACTGTATCACCCTGGGTAGAGTGCTGTGATGTCACAGCTCACAGCAACCTCAAACTCTTAGGTTTAAGCGATTCTCTTGCCTCAGCTTCCCAAGTAGCTGGGGACTACAGGTGCCCACCACAATGCCTGGCTATTTTATTTTTTTGGTTGTAGTTGTTTGGCAGGCCAGGGCCGGTTCGAACTCGCCAGCTCTGGTGTATGTGGCTGGCACCCTAGCCACTGAGCTGCAGGCATTGAGCCAAAGTTCTCACTTCTTTACATGTGTTAAGAATCCCTCTGCTCATAAGTGGAATTCCAGGGTGTTCTTTAAATTAGTGAAGGTACTCACTAAAGGATTGGTGTGGGAGGAGACATTTAGGCACATAAGATCATGTGAAAGAATATTTAATGTTTAAGGGGAACAAATAGGAGGTTTCTCTGGGTTGACTCAAAGCAACAGGTAAAAAGAGAGAAAAAAATTTAGCCACTCTGTCAAAAGCCTAGGCAAAACCAAGAAAACAGTAATCTCAATAGAATGCTGAGAGATGTACCTGCATGATGATAAAGCAAGGGGAGTGAATCCCCCAATACTGTAGGCTAGTTCCTAAGTATATTTAAAATTATAAGAGCTTTGCTTCCTTCTTACCTTCTCGAGCAATTCTGTTATAACCTTTAGGTGGACTGGGTAAGGTATGTTCCAGCAGGGAGGAAGACCATGGCCAGGCCTAGGGAGTTGGATTCCAAGAGGGATGAGGTCTCCTGAGTGGCATAAGGACACCTGCTTGCAGCAGTAGGTAGTGGTGGTGATAGAGAGGCAGTGCTTGGCCACTGCTCCGAGTGGCCCCAGTATGAGTGGGGTTGTAGAGCAGGTGGTGTTGTAGTGTTATTTTGGCAAAGCGGCCAATTACTATGCTAGACATGGTGGGCGCAGGGTGAACTGGATAAACAAGGCCCCACCATTAGGAAGATAAGGTTCTAGTGGAGGGGAGGGTCAGGTTCCTAAACCCTTCTGGATTTATCCATAAAATATAACAACTTTAACATTTCTGGATAGTATTGTCCCATGACAGACACTATTTACCTGACAGACTATATGCTGATAATTTAATTTATTTATTATTTGAGCAAATACCTATTCATGCCTGCTATATATAGGCATTGTGCTAGGTACTGGGGGATATAGTGGTAACCCAGTCTGCCTTCATGGAACACCAAGTCCAACCAATGAGGTACCTTGGTTGGTACCATATTTTACTATGTATAATGTGCTCCCATGTATAAAGAACACCCATATTTTTGGTCCAAATTTTCAGGAAAACACGCCTTGAGAAAGTAGCCAGCTCTCAGCTGGGAGAGATACTCCTGGGGAGGGTTAACGCTGCAGCTGCCTGCTTTATGAAAGCTGCTCTTTTCCTCTCCTGGGAGCCTTTCCCTCCCCACCACATTGAGGGTCACAGTGAGAAGGCCACGTACATGACCAGCATGATGAAAGCTTCTGAGGCCCTTAGCCTGTGGGGAGCCAGGTGGGTCCTGGGGCCTGCACAGCTCAGTCCCTTCTGTGCAGCTAGGCCTTGGGCCTCAGCCTTTGCCCCTCCTGGCTATGGCCCACCTCGTTGGCCCCTCCATTACCTCCTCCCCTAATTTCAGCACTGGGTGGAAGTTGCTCTGGCGCATTCCCACCAGCTTTTTTTTTTTTGAGACAGAGCCTCAAGCTGTTGCCCTGGGTAGAGTGCTGTGGCATCACAGTTCACAGCAACCTCCAACTCCTGGGCTCAAGCGATTCTCTTGCCTCAGCCTCCCAAGTGGCTGGGATTATAGGTGTCTACCACAATGCCCGGCTATTTTTTGGTTGTAGTTGTCATTATTGTTTGGCAGGCCCAGGCTGGATTCTGACCCACCAGGTGTATCTGGCTGGCACCTTAGCTGTTTGAGCTACAGGTGCTGAGCCCCTGTGTAAGTATTATATAGGGCTGACTGTCAGTGGCTACATAGCTATGTTGTCGAACCTATTGTTTAAATGTTCAAATGCTTCTGTTCAGTGAGTAAGAAGAAATCCTCTACTCATTGAGACCATAAGTCACCTAATACTGGTGCCCATTGGAGGCCATGCTGGTGTGGATGCAGCTGGCACTGAAGGACCAGGCAGTGGAGGTCTCGGTCGTTGTCATCGTGGTAGTGGTGGTGATAGAGAGGCAGTGCTTGGCTTCCAAATCCTCCTAGACTGGAGCCCTGTGCATCTGGCGGGGCCCAGGTGGGAAGGCAGGGTGGTCTCAGAGCTATACTACTCAGGTGTAATATATATCCTTATTTTTCTCTCAAAAATTTGGGCAAAAACTGTACATTGTACATGGAAAATGTGGGGTAATTGTGAATATGAGTAGTGTTACAAGGGCAAAATACTAGGTCTGTCCCTGTTATGGGAGGGACATTATAAAAACATTTATCCAGCTTACTTTTCCTTCCCATTTTGTGAGGTTGTATTTTCTTGTCTACTTAAATAGGAGCGGTCGGACATCATGGAGACAACTTAGTAGAAAGGATCATCTCAGTGTTGCCCCAGCTCCCAGGCCACACCAACGATGTGATGGTCAGCATGGTGGAGCTGACTGCACTCCAGGCGGAGGGAGAGGATCACGGTGTGGTTGCACCAGGCTGTCTCGCACAGGCCAAGTAAGATGGATTGTTTCTTCTCTTATCATTCTCCCTCTTCCCCTTTCTTTTTCTCCTAGACTGAGTGTTCCTGTAGAAAGGGAGCAATGAAGGGTTGATCTTGTTGAAAAATTAATAGTGGGTAGCGTTTAGAAAAAATAACCATACCAATTTTAAAAATGACAATAAGCCAAAAAGTATAGAATTTTATAGAAGATGTAATATAAGTATTTCCCCAAAATCAGTTGAGTCAGTTTATGCATCTCCATTTCATAGTTGGTTTCACGTGGAATTAAGTCTTATCTTCGTCATTCTTTTTCCAAGTTGACTTTCTTATATGACTAAAAAGCAACCCATGTAGCTATGAAAAAATTTCATCTGTTTATATGTAAATGATATGCTCTGGGACATGCATGGAAGAAGTTTTTATTTTTGAGTATGCTTTTTCTTTCTTTTTTTTTTTTTGTAGAGACAGAGTCTCACTTTATGGCCCTCAGTAGAGTGCCGTGGCATCACACAGCTCACAGCAACCTCCAACTCCTGGGCTTAAGCGATTCTCTTGCCTCAGCCTCCCGAGTAGCTGGGACTACAGGCGCCCGCCACAATGCCCAGCTATTTTTTTGGTTGCAGTTCGGCCGGGGCCGGGTTTGAACCCGCCACCCTCGGTATATGGGGCCGGCACCTTACCGACTGAGCCACAGGCGCCGCCCTGAGTATGCTTTTTCACACACTTAGAAAACTCAACGAAAGAATATAGTGCCCTGTAAGTGATGCATGGTTTCAAAAATAAAAGAACATTTCTGCAGAAACAACACTAGAAAGATATGGTAGTCACCTTGTTGCCTTTGTCTTGCATCAACAGTTTTTATGAGAATTATTTTTATTTGAAAAGAATGTATTAGAAGGGGAGAAAGTGATTATCTGTTTCTCCTATCTTCATGTTTTAGGTTTCTAAATAAAACAGATCTTTCAGCATTATAGTTTCAAATCTTCTTAGTAGTGGATATATTCAGAATTTTCTATCACATTTGGAGTTAATTTGCAGTTCCTGAAGTTTCCAGCTTTTTTGTAGATAGTTAATAACATGTATATCGGTGCCTACTGTGTGGGGGCCAATATGGGAAGAAAATGAAAAGCTACAGACCTTGTCTTTAAAAAATGTTTTTTCTTGGTGGTGCCTGTGGCTCAGTGAGTAGGGCGCCGGTCCCATATGCCAGAGGTGGCGGGTTCAAACCCAGCCCCCACCAAAAAAAATTTTTTTTCTTTAATTTTTTGGAGACAGAGTCTCATTTTGTTGCCCATGGTAGAGTGCCATGGCATCATAGCTCACAGCAACCTCAAACACTTGGGCTCAAATGATTCTCTTGTCTCAGCCTCCCAAGTAGCTGGGACTATAGGCACCCACCACAACGCCTGGCTATTTTTAGAGATGTGGTCTTACTCTGGCTCAGGCTAGACCTTGTCTTTTTTTGTTTACTTGTACATACGATAAAACTACAGACCTCAGGGCTTGCAGCTATACAAATCCAGAAGAAATTGTGATTGGAAATACTTTAACTGTTCAGAGAGCAATTCAGTAGTTAATTATTAAGGACTTACTTTGAGTCTTATTCTAAGCTAAGTGATATGAAGGACAGAAGAGAATATAAAGTATCATTCCTGCCTCCAAGGAACACTTTTCTTGTTGGGGATTTACACACAGGCACAATAGAAATGATATGAAATCAAGACCAATGTATCTTCTACAAATAATCATCTCTACAAGTAAAATATCAGGTAAGTGTGGTCTTCATGGAACAATGTGGGCCTTTCATAAGTGGTAGTGCTTGAATTGATTATGTCTTGAAGATACAGAAAAGAGATAGCGGCTTACAAGAACAAAGGTGGAGAAACAGGAATGGTTGTTATCTGATGTGCTGGGCTGGTAGAGACGCAGGCTCACTGGACTACTCTGACCATCTGCTCTATTTACATTTTTCAGGACTTAACTATGTTTTCGGCACACCTCCAGGCAGTTCACATTTGGGAAGCCATTTTAAGTTTTACAGTAACATAATGAGGTTATTCCCTCATTTTGCAGATAAGGAAACTGAGGCAAAAAGATGTTAAATAACATAGTAGGTGGTAGAGCTTAAGATGAGTCCAGAATGTCTAAACCTCAGAACCACCACCTTAACCTCTATGTGATCTATGCTCAGGGGCCAGAGAGGAGCTGGACTCTTGAATAGATTTAAAGAAATGATGTTAGACAAACTTACTTCATGATTTAATTTGGGGAGTCCTGTTTTTTTCAACATAATAATTACATAAACAACATATATCAATGTTGGCTAAGTTTAGCAAAAAGGGAATGTATTAAAAGCTATTAGTTATAAGAATCAAAGGAAGAATTATTAATCAGAGTTTAGAAAGAACAAAACAATTCTGTGGATCTAAAAAGGCAGAATTCATGAAAACCTCTTTAAGGTCTGGACATTCTATAGACTGATTTTAACCATTCTGGTCTTTGAGTCATTCTGCTGAGATTCAGATTCCAGGGAAAAGTTTAAGATTAGCCTTGGCTCTTGTGCCTACCTTATGCCCAGTCGGGTTGCGAGCTCTTTAAACTAAGATCATGCCATATGACTAAGATCATCTGTCATGGCAGAGAGGTAATTTGTCAGAGGAAAATAGAAACACTTATTGAAAGATATAGAAATGGATGCTGGACAGGCAAGAACAGTAGAGGCCCCTTATTAATGAAAGCACACACACAGGGGACTTACTTTGTAAAAAGCAATATTCTGAGGACTTAATGTACGTTAACTTAATTCTCACAGCACCTCCATGAGGTAGGTTCTATTATTATCCCCTGTTACGATGAAGAAGGACATTAGATCAAATACCTAAACTGATACGTGTACTTAGAAGCAGTGCTGGGTCTATATTTGAACTTGGGCAGTCAGACTCTAAAGTAAGTGCTTACCATTACCCCAAGCTGCTTCCACAGAAATCTAAGATAATTGCAAAAGAACAAGTAAACTCCCCAGAAAAGTTTGCAAAAAGAGAGAAGGGTTGAGTCCATCACTGGAGAGCAGGAAAAGAGGCAAATTCTTAGAAGTGTAAGGGGCAAATGTAAGAATAAACATCTCTCATAGACCACCAACTAATGTTGTGATTATGGCCAGTTCATTCAACCTTGACTCCCCAGCACTTAGTCTATGATTAAAACCAAGCCAGTGATGGGCTAGAAATAGGCAAGTGACAAGAGGGAAAGTCTTAGGGCTTCATGGTCAAGATTCTGTGCTTCTAAAAAGAGACTCGAGTAAGTAAAATATACATGCTCTCTCTCCCCTTACACTTCTTCCCAACTCTCAGGACTCTGCTGTGCATCCTGAAACTGCTCGGCCATCTTGCTCACACCAGAGTTGATGCTGACTTGGGGAAGGTGGCCCAGCAAGAGGGCTGCCATGAGGAATGGCTACAGGCTCCTCCGTGTTTGAACCTCACGCTATGTGTGAGGATATATTTACTAATTGTTTAAGCCAAATTGAGTTGTTCTTTTTTTTATTGCTTGCAGCCAGTATCATCCTGGCACATTTTGTATACCTCATTGTTTCATTATAAAATGAGGGCAATTGCCTGAATGACTTTTAAGGCCCTTCTTGGATTTAAAATAAAAATCTTTCCTAACTGATCCTCTGTAGTGACTCAGCTCTACCTCTCACTTAGCCTCTGTTCATGTCTACATATTTTCTTTGCCTGGTTTTATGTCTTCATGGCTGTCTTTTTCTTTTTGTTGGACTATGAATGAATAGTATAGAGTATGAGCTTTGAGTGCCATCCAATGATGAAAGTAAATGTTAACAATGATTTGTAGATAGATCTGAATGAAGAAAAAAGTTTAAGTGCAAGTTTGGTGAAATAGTGAAACTGGAAGTCAGGTTGTAAAAGATAA
This sequence comes from Nycticebus coucang, assembly GCF_027406575.1. NCBI lineage: Eukaryota > Metazoa > Chordata > Mammalia > Primates > Lorisidae > Nycticebus > Nycticebus coucang. The sequence continues at coordinate 3,177,141 of NC_069802.1, forward strand.
GAGATAGGTGGTGAGAAAATTTTAAGCAAATAAAGGTCTGAAGCAGGGGCTGTGCCTGTGGCTCAAGGAGTAGGGTGCCGGTCTACCCTACCATATGCCAGAGGTGGCAGTTTCAAACCTAGCCCCGGCCAAAAACCACAAAAAAAAAAAAAAAAAAGGTCTGAAGCAATAATTGGTGGAAAATGGTAATTTTTTTAATTCTTAGAAGATTGAGGGAATTGTGCTGATTAATTTCTCTGCAAAAGAGAAATCAAAATAAATCACAACTTTTCTAGCATTTACTATGTGCCTCTGACCACACTCTCCAGAAACTTTCAATGAAATGACATGAGGATGAAAAGTTAGTCCTAAAATGCAGAACAGATGGGTAGTTAGCAACAAATGTACCTGCAATGGGATCTTTTAAAAGCAAGTCTCCAGCTATGATAAAAGCTTTGATAGTCCAAATTAATTGTTATATACTTTGTAAGAGGCTGTTTATAATTATAGCAATTGAAGTTACTGCCAGTCCTAATGAGAAATTGAGAACTTAGATGCATTATAAAATTGCTTTCTAGTCCTCATCCATTGGTCCTTGGATTATGTGGTCATTTTCCAGAAGAAAGAGGCAGAAACACGTGGCACAGTAGTGTGTACCTGTGCTTCAGCAACTTGGGAAGCTGAGGTGGGAGAATCGTTGATGCCAGAAATTCAAGACCAGCTCAGCAGCCTAGACAACTTAGCAGGATGTGTCTCTTAAAAAAAAAAAGTGAAGGAGGCGGAATCTTTTCTGTTCTTAGATTCTCCTCCTGTGGATTTTTATTCTCTGCCCCAGTTCCGCTCTTCTGAACCACTTCCAATTTCTTAAGCCAATTTCACCTGATGCCCACCTGGATTTAGTCCCTCTGTGCTCAGTGCTCCTGGCTCTGGCCTGAGCCTGCACCTGTGTTGCTGCTGGTTCTTCTGGGTCAAGTGCCTCTGCTCTAACTGCTCCTCACAGTCCTTGCTATGGAAGCCTGCGGGACGGAACCAGCTGGCTTTCGGCTTCCCCTCTGACCACATCGCTTTTTCTCTCCCCCTTACTTGCTCCTTCCAGCCGCATGAGCTTCTTTGCTATTTTTCCAACAGGGTGTGCGGCTCCTCCATCTAGAACATCCCTGCAGTGCCCCACTTGCCCCGCATTTCCTTTCTTCTTGTCAGTCCTTTCCTCTTTTTCTTAGCACTTTGCATTTCCCTTCCCTATTTCATTTTTTCCTCCATAGCACTTACCACTTTCCAAAATACATCTTATGCTGTATTTTGGTCTCTCCCTCTACTAGAGAGATATGGAGTGAACTGTCCACTAGAGAGTTCCATGAGAGTGAGGATATTTGTCTTTTTATTCACTGTTCTGTCTGCCTAGAATAGTACCTGGCACTTAAGAGATATTTGTCAAACGCAGCATGATGATGGGCACTGCGAGGGCAGGGTCTGGGAGTGAAGTGAGGATACTTGACTAAGATAGGGTGAAGCTACATAGAGGACAGGGATCTCTGCACCCTACTTGTTGAATATTTAAAACTTGGTCATTGGCCGGTCACAGTGGCTCACACCTGTAATTACAGCATTCTGGGAGGCCGAAGCTGGCAGATTGCTTGAGCTCAGGAGTTCAAGACCAGCCTGAGCTAGAGTGAGACCCCATCTCTACTAAACATAGAAAAACTAGCTGGGTATTGTGGTGGGCACCTATAGTCCCAGCTACTCTGGAGGCTGAGTCAGAAAGATTGCTTGAACTTAGGAGTTTGAAGTTGCTGTGAGCTGTGATGATGCCACAGTACTACTCTAGCCCAGGGGGTAGAGTGAGACCTGGTCTCAAAACAAACAAACAAACAAACAAAACAAAACCACTCTGGGAGGCCAAGGTGGGTAGATTGCTTGAGCTCAGGAGTTTGAGACCAGTGCGAGCAAGAGTGAGACCTCATCTCTAAAACCAGCCAGGTGTTGTGGCGGGTACCTGTAGTCCCAGCTACTCAGGAGGCTGAGGCAGGAGGATCATTTGAGCCCAAGAGTGCACTCTACTGAGGGTGACAAAGTGAGATTCTGTCTCAAAAAAAAAAAAAAAAAATCATCAAGTTACCAAAATATGAGTATTTGCAAAAAAAAAAAAGGGTAACTATATAGTCACATTTCCTGTTGATGTATTAAATATATCTGGAGAATGCGTAAGATCCTGACAATGCTACCTACCTCTGTGGAGGTGTGCTGGGTAACTGAAGAAATGATGAAAAGTCACAAAATGAGGACAGAGGAAGGCGGGAGTTGTTCTACTGTGTATATCAGTATGTGTGTTTTGACTTGTCAGTTATGTATGTATCTTCTATTAAAAATGAATAGAAATTATATTAAATAAAAACATTTCTTTCTTAACCTAGCTTAGGGTAGGGTTTTTACTTCTAGGAAAGAAAGTTGCTGTCTCTTACTTTGGAACCCCCACAAAGTTTCTGTCCCACATATCATCTTCCATCCACAATGAACTATTCCTCCCTATAAAAAGTATATTAAAATGCCAATACCCCAGAGTGTAGTTGTTATATGTCTGTCTCCTCTACCACACTGTAAGTTCCTTAAAGGGAATAGCAATGCCCGCTGCTATTAAAAGGTGCCAGTGAATAGAATAAAATAACCCATAAATGATGGAATTAGATTAACATTGTATTTGAGACCAAGTATAAAAATGATGATACAAATCTATTAAAAGTTTTACCTACTTCATTTTAGTACTAAGTCATATCTAGCATTGTTGATTGTTTTTTATGTACTACATATACACAAATATAAAGATAAATCTTTCTTCTAAAGAAATTCCTGAAGAATTATTTTCTGGGTCAGTGAGAAGGAACATGGTAACACTGAGCACTTGAATTTAGTAAGATGTGCTACATATTTTAAAATACATTACTACACTTAATTTTAAAAGCAATTCTACAAGTTGCTATTATCCTCCCCCCCCCCCACTTCTATAGAAGTTTAGAGAAAGAGACTTAAGTAACTTGCCCTAAGCCAAATTTTCTCTAGGCAATTGAATCTTCTTTTAAAAAGTTTACTTTTAAGTTCCAAGGCATACTGCTTTTCTACTACATCACACCAACTCTCTGACACATGCTTAGTTGACTGCATTGGCAACCCTAAATGATGAAATTCAGAAAATATGATTAAAGTATAGAGTTTATTCAAGTGCAAAGCATGCCCACATGGGAATAAGATCAATTTTCCAATGTGGAGAAATTAAAGTTTCACTTATATAAGCAGAGACAAAGAAGTGTAGCAAGGTTATAGCATTTTTCATATAAGATCAGTAAATATGTTATAGTAATTTAGGTGATTACAGTTAGCTACAAGCCAAGGAAGATTACTTTAGCATTACATAAGGGGAGATAATGGTCCAAGGTGGCTTACTTCTAGTGCCATTGTGTCTTTCCTATTCATACAGTAAAAAGCAGACATTACTATCTTACATGCTATATGACTCAGGACATACAGTCATGTTTTTCTCAAGACTCAAGATAATTTAAAGTTCTAACAGCTTTAAGTTTGAATTATTTACTTTCATAACATGCAGAAATTAACCAATGAATTCAGAAATTGTGGATATCTGGATTATTTAAAAACAGTATTTTAAGTCCAATTTTCTTGTTTGTAGTTGCAGATTTTTTTTTCTAGATTCTAGAGCCCCGGAATAGACAAGTACAGCAACATTTTCAACCTAAACAATGATTAGTCTATTTTTGTTGTTGTTAACTTTCACACTGTTAATTAACCTGGTAATGGTGTCTATTAAAAGTCATTAACTGGAGTGGGGCAGAGCAAGATGGCAGACCAGAAGAATCATTCAGTTGAGCTCTTCTAGAATGACTGGGAAAAAGAGAGAACCCAGAGATACCTGGGTTCTTACACAGGGATCTTACCCAGAGTCATAGCTCAGGGAGCATGGCCAGGAGGTGGTGAGCTGGATATAACATATGATCCCGAGCACTGGAAATCTGATGAATTAGGCAAGTGATTGCAACTGTCTGGGATTGGCTGGGCACCCATGGAGGTCCGGGAAGAAAGAAAGCCTTTCTAGAGTTTTCAGTAGTTGTGGGAAGCTACATGTTGAGTGGAAAGCCTGGAAGAGTAGGCAGGCTTCAACCATATTTGAATACTGGTTGGAGTGGACTTGCTATAGGTTTGGTGACTGGTGGAGCAACCATACTGAGAAGATCTCAGCAGCTAGGGGGCTACCACTGTGGGAAGGTCTTGAGAAGGGCTTAGGAGGGCCCTAAAGCATGGCCATCTTAATTCCACTGGCTGGGATCAGAACTCCACCCTTGGGACAGGCTGAGGACTCCTGCACCCCATGGGAACTGGAGTCAGGGAGCATTGTGAGAACTGCCCCTGAAAGATTTTTGTGAGCTTTAAGATCCAACCTGGTAGGGTCTGAATGCTGAGGAAACAATCAGGTGATCACTGAAGGCAACTAAGCCTGGAATAAGTGTTGTGAGCCAGTGCGGGGAAGGGGAGTGAACCAGAGTGGAATTGTCAGGGATTGAGAAAAATGCAGCACAAGAGAAGACACAGCGACAAAAGATGGGATCAGGGGGTCTGACTGAGCTGATGGCTGCAGCCAGGACCAAAGCACAAAATCAGCTTTATTTTATAGTAGTATATCAACAGGGTTATCTACAGGGAAGTAGCATTGACAGTATGGGGGAGTAGCATAAACAAAAGACATATTTTTGGTCTTACCATATGATTGGAAAATGTAAATGACTTGAATAAAGACACATCATCTTGTTACTGGTTTCTATTTAGCTTCATTAACAAATGATAAGAAGTAAGAAGGGAAAGATCACAAGGATTTCTGCATAGTTAACTAGACAAAGAAAGAACTATGTGACTGAGTGGATTCTGCTTAACTTCGTTAACATATGACAAGAAGTAAGAAGGGAAAGATCACAAGGATCTCTGCATAGTTCTTAAAAATTAACCAGACAAAGAAAGAGCTATGTGACTTCTGGCAGAGGGAGTATGAAGAAGGGAATATAGTTGTTTGGGAACAGAGGAGAAGCAGTGGGGTTTCATTCCCTGAATGTTCCCCAGGCTATGGGGGCCCTGCTGCCTCATGGTCCACTCTCCACAAATAAGGACCATAGAAGTTGCTGGTTATGCTTTCTGTCTCTTAGAAAAACCACATCACCACCTGATGTCCCAGAGACATATTGCAACATAATGTCATCAAGAGCAAAGACTTCTGTTTGAAACAAAGGAGGCAGTGAGAAAGAAAAAGGAAAAGGGGCTTGGCACCTTTGGTTATGGCATCAGCCACATACACTGAGGCTGGCAGGTTCAAAGCCAGCCCAGGCCAGCTAACCAATAATGACAACTGCAACAGAAAAACCCTGGACATTGTGGCAGGTGCCTGTAGTCCCAGTTACTTGGGAGGCTGAGGCAAGAGAATCGCTTAAGTCCAAGAATTAGACCAAGAGGTTGCTGTGAGCTGTGACACCACAGCACTCTACCTAGGGTGACATAGTGAGACTCTGTTTAAAAAAACAAAAAGGAAGTAAACAAGAAGAAAGAACATGTGAGGAGGAACTAACATAAAAATTCAGGCAACATGAAAAATGAAAACACAAACCTGTTGGATACAGCAAAAGTAGTCTTAAGAGGGAAATTTATTGCATTAGATGCCTAAATTTGAAAAACAGAAAAAGAGCACATCAAAAAACTCATGAACCATCTTATGGAATTGGAAAGAGAAGAACAATCTAATCCCAAACCCAGCAGAAGAAAAGAAATAACCAAAATGAAATCAGAGATTAATAAAATTGAAAACAAAAGAATCAATCAGAAAATTAATGAAACAAAAAGTTGATTTTTGGAAAAAATAAATAAAATAGATAAACCTTTGGCCAGATTAACTAGAATCAGAAAAGTAAAATCTCTAATAACCTCAATCAGAAACAATAAAGGGGAAATAACAACAAATATCACAGAGATACAGGAGATCATCTCTGAGTACTACAAAGAAAATCTATGCACAGAAATTTGACAATGTGGAGGAAATGGATCAATATCTGGAATCACATCCTCTCCCTAGACTTAACTAAGAAGAAATAGATCTCTTGAACAGACTGATTTCAGTAACTGAGATCAAAGAAAGAATAAAAATATCTCCAACAAAAAAAATGCCCTAGTCCAGATGGCTTCATACCAGAATTCTATCAAACCTTCAAAGAAGAGCTTATATATCCATATTGCAGAAATTATTCCAAAAAATTGAGAAGGAAGGAATTATACCCAGTACATTATCAAAACTAGGAAAAGACCCAACCAACTAAAAGGAGAACTTCAGACTGATTTCACTAATGAATATATATGCAAAAATCTCAATAAAATCCTAGCAAATAGATTACAGCTACCCATTAAAAAAATCATCACAATCAAGTAGGTTCATTCCAGGGATGCAAGCCTGATTTAACACACGTAAGTCAATAAACGTAATTCACCATATGAACAGAAGCAAAAACAAAGACCATATGATCCTCTGAATAGATGCAGAAAAAGCACTCAATAAAATTCAGCATCCTTTTCTAATTAGAAGACTTAAGACTATAGGCATTGGTGGCATAAAGCTGATCAAAGCCATCTATTACAAACTCACAGCTAATATTTATACTAATAGAGTAAAACTGAAAGCTTTTCCACTTAGAACTGGAACCAGACAAGGTTGTCCTCTATTGCCACTACTGTTCAACATAGTTCTGGAATTTCTAGCCAATATAGTCAGGCAAGAGAAGGAAATAAAGAGCATCCAAATGGGAGCAGAGGAGGTGAAACTCTTGCTCTTTCCTGATGATATGATCTTATACTTAGAGAATCCCAAAGACTCAACCACAAGACTCCCAGAAAGGAGTAAAAAAAATATATAGTAATGTTTTAGGATATAAAATCAGTGTCCACAAATCAGTAGCCTTTGTATATGCCATTAACATTCAAGATGAGAAGGCAATCAAGGACACAATTCCCTTCACAGTAGCTTCAAATGAAATAAAATACCTTGGAATATACCTAACCAAAGAGGTGAAGGACCTCTACAAAGAAAGTTACAAAACCCTAAGGAAAAATAGCAGAAGATATTAACAAATGGAAGAACTTACCATGCTAATGACTAGGAAGAATCAACATCGTCAAAATGTCTATACTTCTCAAAGCCAGCTACAGATTTAACGCAATCCCCATGAAAATACCATTATCATAATGTCAAGATTTGCAAAAAATAATTCTTCATTTTGTATAGAACCAGATGAATCCCCATAAAGCCAAGGCAATTCTTAGTGATAAAAACAAAGCCAGGAGTATCACTCTACCAGACTTTTGGCCATACTACAAGGCCATAGTGTTGAAAACAGCATGGTATTGGTAAAAAATAGAGACATTGACATTTGGAATCGAATAGAAAACCATGAGATGAAACTAACCTCTTACAGCCACCTGATCTTTGATAAACCAAACAAGAACATGCCTTGGGAAAAGAATCCATATTTAATAAATGGTGTTGGGAGAATTGGATATCCATATGTAAAAGACTGAAACTGGACCCACAGCTCTCACCACCTACAAAAATTGATTCAAGTTGAATAAAAGATTTAAATCTAAGACATGAAACAATCAATAAAAATCCTCAAAGAAAGTGTGAGGAGGGTGGCGCCTGTGGCTCAAGGAGTAGGGCGCCGGTCCCATATGCCGGAGGTGGTGGGTTCAAACCTAGCCCCGGCCAAAATAAAAACAAACAAACAAAAAAAAGAAAGTGTGAGGAAAACACTTGAAATAAGCCTGGGGAAAGATTTTATGAAGAAGACTTCAGAGGCAATTACAACAACAACAACGAAAATAAACAAACGGGACTTAATTAAACTGAAAAGCTTCTGTACAGCTAAGGAGACAACAACCAAAGCAAATAGAAAGTCATCAATGGGAAAAGATATTTGCATTTATGAATTGGACAAAAGATTGGTAAGTAGGATCTACAGAGAACTTAATTTAATCAACATAAAATGAGCCAACAATCCCATAAACCACTGGCCAAGACAGATGAATAGAACCTTCTCTAAAGAAGACAGACAAATGGCTAACAAAATATAAAAAAAATGCTCATCATCCCTAATTATTATTATTTTATTGTTGGGGATTCATTGAGGGTACAATAAGCCAGGTTACACTGATTGCAATTGTTAGGTAAAGTCCCTCTTGCAATCATGTCTTGCCCCCATAAAGTGTGACACACACCAAGGCCCCACCCACCTCCCTCCTTCCCTCTTTCTGTTCCCCCCCCAATAACCATAATTGTCATTAATTGTCCTCATATCAAAATTGAATACATAGGATTCATGCTTCTCCATTCTTGTGATGCTTTACTAAGAATAATGTCTTCCACGTCCACCCAGGTTAATATGAAGGATGTAAAGTCTCCATTTTTTTAACTGGCTGAATAGTATTCCATGGTATACATATACCACAGCTTGTTAATCCATTCCTGGGTTGGTGGGCATTTAGGCTGTTTCCACATTTTGGCGATTGTAAATTGAGCTGCAATAAACAGTCTAGTACAAGTGTCCTTATGATAAAAGGATTTTTTTCCTTCTGGGTAGATGCCCAGTAATGGGATTGCAGGATCAAATGGGAGGTCTAGCTTGAGTGCTTTGAGGTTTCTCCATACTTCCTTCCAGAAAGGTTGTACTAGTTTGCAGTCCCACCAGCAGTGTAGAAGTGTTCCCTTCTCTCCACATCCACGCCAGCATCTGCAGTTTTGAGATTTTGTGATGTGGGCCATTCTCACTGGGGTTAAATGATATCTCAGGGTTGTTTTGATTTGCATTTCTCTAATATATAGAGATGATGAACATTTTTTCATGTGTTTGTTAGCCATTCGTCTGTCATCTTTACATAAAGTTCTATTCATGTCTCTTGCCCATTGATATAAGGGATTGTTGGCTTCTTTCATGTGGATTAATTTGAGTTCTCTATAGATCCTAGTTATCAAGCTTTTGTCTGATTGAAAATATGCAAATATCCTTTCCCATTGTGTACGTTGTCTCTTTGCTTTGGTTATTGTCTCCTTAGCTGTACAGAAGCTTTTCAGTTTAATGAAGTCCCATTTGTTTATTTTTGTTGTTGTTGCAATTGCCATGGCAGTCTTCTTCATGAAGTCTTTTCCCAGGCCGATATCTTCCAGTGTTTTTCCTGTGCTTTCTTGGAGGATTTTTATTGTTTCATGCCTTAAGTTTAAGTCCTTTATCCATCTTGAATCAATTTTTGTGAGTGTGGAAAGGTGTGGGTCCAGTTTCAGTCTTTTACATGTAGACATCCAGTTCTCCCAACACCATTTATTGAATAGAGAGTCTTTCCCCCAAGGTATGTTCTTCTTTGGTTTATCAAAGATTAGGTGGTTGTAAAATGTTAGTTTCATTTCTTGGTGTTCAATTCGATTCCAAGTGTCTATGTCTCTGTTTTTGTGCCAGTACCATGCTGTCTTGACCACTATGGCTTTGTAGTACACACTAAAATCTGGTATGCTGATGCCCCCAGCTTTATTTTTGTTACAGAGAACTGCCTTAGCTATACGGGGTTTTTTCCAGTTCCATACAAAACGCAGAATCATTTTTTCCAAATCTTGAAAGTACGATGTTGGTATTTTGATAGGAATGGCATTGAATAGGTAGATTGCTTTGGGAAGTATAGACATTTTAACATGAGCATGATATGTTCTTCCATTTGTTAATATCCTCTGCTATTTCCTTTCTGAGGATTTCATAGTTTTCTTTATAGAGGTCCTTCACCTCCTTCGTTAGGTATATTCCTAGGTATTTCATTTTCTTTGAGACTATGGTGAAGGGAGTTGTGTCCTTAATTAGCTTCTCATCTTGACTGTTATTGGTGTACACAAAGGCTACTGACTTGTGGACATTGATTTTATATCCTGAAACATTACTGTATTTTTTGATGACTTCTAGGAGTCTTGTGGTTGAGTCTTTGGGGATCTCTAAGTATAAGATCATGTTGTCAGCAAAGAGGGAGAGTTTGACCTCCTCTGCTCCCATTTGAATTCCCTTTATTTCCTTGTCTTGCCTAATTGTATTGGCTAGAACTTCCAGCACTACGTTGAATAGTAAAGGTGACAGAGGACAACCTTGTCTGGTTCCAGTTCTAAGAGGAAAAGCTTTGAGTTTTACTCCATTCAGTAAAATATTGGCTGTGGGTTTGTCATAGATAGCTTCAATCAGTTTTAGAAATGTGCCACCAAAAATAGCCGGGCGTTGTGGCGGGTGCCTGTAGTCCCAGCTACTCGGGAGGCTGAGGCAAGAGAATCGCGTAAGCCCAAGAGTTAGAGGTTGCTGTGAGCTGTGTGACGCCATGGCACTCTACCCGAGGGCGGTACAGTGAGACTCTGTCTCTACAAAAAAAAAAAAAAAAGAAATGTGCCACCTATGCCTATACTCTTCAGTGTTCTAATTAGAAAAGGATGCTGGATTTTATCAAATGCTTTTTCTGCATCTATTGAGAGGATCATGTGATCTTTATTTTTGCCTCTGTTAATATGGTGGATAACGTTTATAGACTTGCATATGTTAAACCAGCCTTGCATCCCTGGGATGAAGCCTACTTGATCATGATGAATGACTTTTTTGATGATAAGCTGTAATCTATTGGCTAGGATTTTGTTGAGAATTTTTGCGTCTATGTTCATGAGTGAGATTGGTCTGAAATTTTCCTTTTTGTTTGGGTCTTTTCCTGGTTTTGGTATCAGGGTGATGTTTGCTTCATAGAATGTGTTGGGGAAGATTCCTTCTTCCTCAATTTTTTGGAATAATTTCTGCAGTACAGGAATAAGCTCTTCCTTGAAGGTTTGATACAATTCTGGAGTGAAGCCATCTGGACCAGGGCATTTTTTGGTTGGAAGATTTTTTATTGTTTTTTTGATCTCAGTGCTTGAAATTGGTCTGTTCAGGAGCTCTATTTCTTCTTGGCTGAGTCTAGGGAGAGGGTGTGATTCCAAATATTGATCCATTTCTTTCACATTGTCAAATTTCTGAGCATAGATTTTCTGGTAGTATTCAGAGATGATCTCTTGTATCTCTGTGGGATCAGTTGTTATTTCCCCTTTATCATTTCTGATTGAGGTTACTAGAGATTTTACTTTTCTATTCCTCGTTAATCTGGCCAATGGTTTATCTATTTTATTTATTTTTTCAAAAAACCAACTCCTTGTTTCATTAATTTTCTGAATGATTCTTTTGTTTTCAATTTCCTTGATCTCTGATTTGATTTTGGATATTTCTTTTCTTCTACTGAGTTTGGGCTTAGATTGTTCTTCTTTTTCCAATTCCATAAGATCTCTTGTAAGATTGTTGATGTGCTCTCTTTCTGTTTTTCGAATGTAGGCATCTAAAGCGATGAATTTTCCTCTCAAAACTGCTTTTGCAGTATCCCACAGGTTTTGGTGGCTTGTGTCTTCATTGTTGTTATGCTCAAGGAAGTTAATGATTTCCTGTTTTATTTCTTCCTTCACCCATCTGTTATTCAACAGAAGATTGTTTAGTTTCCATGTCTTTGGGTAGGGTCGAGCATTTTTGTTAGAATTGAGTTCCACCTTTAGTGCCTAATGGTCCGAGAAGATACAAGGTAAAATTTCAATTCTTTTGATTCTGTTGATATTTGTTTTGTGTCCCATGATATGATCAATTTTGGAGAATGTTCCATGGGGTGATGAGAAGAATGTATATTCTTTATCTTTGGGATGGAGTGTTCTATATGCGTCTATCAAGCACAGTTGTTCTAGGGTCTCATTTAAGTCTCTTATATCCTTATTTAATTTCTGTTTAGAGGATTTGTCCAGTTCTCTAAGAGGAGTGTGAAGGTCCCCTGTTATTATGGTATTATCAGATATCATATTGCTCAGACTGAGTAAGGTCTGTTTCAAGAATCTGGGAGCATTTAAATTGGGTGCATAGATATTTAGAATTGAAATGTCTTCTTGTTGTATTTTTCCCTTCACCAATATAAAGTGACCATCTTTGTCTTTTTTGACTTTAGTTGCTTTAAATCCACATGTATCTGAAAATAAGATTGCAACTCCTCTTTTCTTCTGAATTCCATTTGCCTGAAAAATTGTCTTCCAACCCTTGACTCGGAGCTTTAATTTGTCTTTTGAAGCCAGGTGTGTTTCTTGCAGAGAGCAAATGGATGGCTTGTGTTTTTTAATCCAGTCAACCAATCTATGTCTCTTCAGTGGGGAATTCAAGCCATTAACATTTATTGAGATAATTGATAAGTGTGGTAGTATTCTATTCATCTTATTTTGTGAGAGTCCATTGCTTAGTTTTATCTTTTGCATCAGTGTGGAGGTTTGGTTCTGTCCTTTTATTTCTGAGTTCTTACTTTGCTGCTTATCCATTGTGGTGGTCAGTGTGCAGAACAGGTTGAAGTATTTCCTGTAGAGCTGGTCTTGTTGTGGCGAATTTCCTCAATGATTGTATATCCGTAAATGATTTGATTTCTCCGTCAATTTTGAAGCTTATCTTAGCAGGGTACAGAATTCTGGGCTGGAAATTGTTCTGTTTAAGTAGATTAAAGGTAGATGACCATTGTCTTCTTGCTTGGAAAGTTTCATTAGAGAAGTCTGCGGTCAATCTGATGGATTTGCCCCTGTTGGTCAACTGGCGCTTTCTCCTGGCAGCTTGCAGAATCTTTTCTTTTGTCTTGACTTTGGACAGGTTCATCACAATGTGTCTTGGAGAAGCTCAGTTAGAGTTGAGGCTACCTGGGGTCCGATAGCCCTCTGAAAGCAGTGTGTCAGAATCTTTGGTGATATTTGGGAAATTTTCTTTTATAATATTCTCTAGTATGGCTTCCATTCCTCTGGGGCATTCTTCTTCCCCTTCTGGAATTTCTATAACTCGTATGTTGGAACGCTTCATAAAGTCCCATAATTCTGAAAGTGAACGTTCTGCTTTCTCTCTCTTCTTTTCTGCCTCTTTTACTATCTGAGTTATCTCAAAAACTTTGTCTTCTACCTCTGAAATTCTTTCTTCTGCATGGTCTAACCTGTTGCTGATACTTTCCATTGTATCGTTAAGTTCCCTGATTGACTGTTTCATTTCCTTCAGCTCTGCTATATCCTTTTTATATTTTTCATATCGTTCATCTCTTATTTGATTCTGTTTTTGGATTTCCTTTTGGTTATTTTCCACTTTATTAGCAGTTTCCTTCATTGTTTCCATCATTTCTTTCATTGTTTTCAACATGTGTATTCTAAATTCCCTTTCTGTCATTCCTAACATTTCTGTATAGGTGGAATCCTCTGCAGTAGGTACCTTATGGTCCCTTGGTGGGGTTGTTCTGGACTGGTTCTTCATGTTGCCTGGAGTTTTCTGCTGATTCTTCCTCATGGGTGATTTCTTTTATCTGTTTCCTTGGCGTAATTTTCCTTTCTCTTCCTCTTGCTCTTTCATTTCTCGTGCCTGTGGACTAAGGGTTACAGGACCAGAAGGGTGAGAAGGTTTAAGAGCAAAAAAGGGATGAAAGAAAGGAGGACCGAGTGATAAGAGAAAAAAATAGAAAAATAGAGAAAGGAGAGGGGCGTGGGTGAAAGGAATATTGACAAAAAGAAGAGAGGGAAAGAAAGAGGGAGACAGAGCAATATAGGTGTACAGTAGGGTACTTTGATACAACCTTAAAAAAAAAAACACCTTCTGGGGGTGCCTAGTTGAGTGGTTCCCTTGAGGTCAGCAGCTCTTTGCTAACCTGATCAGACACAGTACCCCACCTCCACCAAGTAGAGAGGAAAGAGAAAAATGCTGTAAATCAAACCAAAGCAAGCAAACAGAAAACTTTACGGGATTAAATTGGCTGGAAAAAAAAAATAATAGCGGTAGAAACACTAATAAAAATGAAGTTCTAATTATTGAAATAGGCAGCAATGGGAAATTATAATTAAACTAGAGAAATTGAGAAAGAAAAAGGATCTGTATGGAAAAGGCTGAACTTAAAAAACAAAACAACAATCCACAACATCAAAATAAACAAAAAAAAAACCCAACCAAAAAAAAAAAAAAAACACAACCAACAAGAAAGCAATATTGAATATTGTCTGGGCAACACGTGGTCTTCTGGGGTATGAGATGTTAATCACAGTTCTGATACGACTGGAGGCTGCTAGTTTCTCAAAGCCCAGCAGGTAGACACCCTAAATCTCTCTTCAGCCCACTTAAAAGGCACTTTGAACTTGTTCACTTACTGAGCAGAAGCTTTCTCAGGGAAGTGCTTGTCGCTGGAATCACTGCTGAAGTGGCTATCCACTTACCCTGTGTGTCAAAACTGGTCTCCCTCTGCCCCTGAGGGTTAGGGCTACAAGGCAGCTCAGACCCCGCCCTTAGTCTACTTGGTCGCTGGGTTACCAGCTCCCACCCAATTCCAGCTCTGCGACCCTGAGGGTGGAGGTTGCCGGGGCAGATCGCTCACAATGTCTGCCTGTGACCCAGAGCCAAACACTATTAGCTCCGTCTGGCTCAGCGGCTCAGACTGGGGCCCTAGACAAAGGCCAAAGTTCTCCGCACTCCCACTCAGGCTCTCCCCAAGGCAGTTCAGCTGAGTGCCAAGTCCAAAGACACCAAAACAGTTCACAGGTAAGGCCTTTCTGGTTTGAAGTCTTGCTGCTACTGAACTTATAGTTGCGGGCGGGTTTAGACGGATTGAACACACGTGACCACGTGCCGGTTTTCCACTGTTTTATTCCTCCTCTTGGGGTCCAGAAGTCTCTCGCTGACTCCCTGTATCCTCTCAGGGGTGATGATAGGCAGATCCCACCAGCCAGAGATGCCTGGAGTCCTATATCCCCAGACTCACGGTGCCCAGATGCAAGGAAGCTGTTACTCGGCTGCCATCTTGCTCCGCCTCCTCCCATCATCCCTAATTATTAAAAAACCATCCTGAGAGATCATCTAACCCCAGTGAAAATGGCCCGTATCAAAAAATCTCAAAACCGCAGATGCTGGCATGGATGTGGAGGAAAGGAACACTTTTACATTGCCGGTGGGACTGCAAACAAATACAATCTTTTTGGAAGGAAGTATGGAGAACCCTCAAAGAACTCAAGCTAGACCTCCCATTTGATCATGCAATCTCATTTCTAGATACCCGAAGGAAAAAAATCCTTTTATCATAAGGACACTTGCACTAGACTCTTTATCGCAGCTCAATTTACAATTGCCAAAATGTAGAAACAGCCTAAATCCCCACCAACCCAGGAATGGATTAACATGCTGTGGTAAAAAAGATAGAGACTTTACATTTTTTGTATTAACCTGGATAGAGGTGGAACACATTCTTCTTAGTAAAGCATCACAAGAATGATAAGCAAGAATCTATTGTAATTTATTCTAATATGAAAGCAGTAGATGAGGTAATCCAAGGGGGAATAGGGGAATGATGGAGGGGAATGAGGGGAGAAGGGAGTGGGATGGGGGTTATGGTGTATAGCACACCTCTTTCAGATGGGACAGAATTATTAGAGGGAGTTTTATCTATCAAATGCAATCAGTGTATCCTAATGTGTATATCCTCAGTAAATCCCAAACAATAAAAAATTAAAGAAATAATTAAAAAGAAAAAGTTCTTTTTTCTTTCTGGACCCTTGAAGTTGTAGTTGTTAAATCACCTTCAGATAGTGATAATTTTTTTCTACTCATTCCTTGCTTTCCAAGTAACAATTAAATATTACTATTCAAGAGAAAATACCATTTTCAGGAGGAAGAAAGGTAATTGTGGAACAGCATCATAAGTATTATTTTGATTCTAAATTTACTTATGATGGAGTTTCTAAACTTGGATGTCAGCCTTAAGTAAACTGTATTAAGTGTTGACTTTGAAGTGGAGAGGAAATACCTGGGAGAATGTGTTCTTATGAGCAGTGTTATGATCTTGCTGTTGGTACAGGCTGTGGGCATCTCCTGTTCCCTACCTGGGTCTACCTGCCAAAATGACATTTTAAAAATACTTTTCAAGTAAACATTGTCAATTGGGTAGGAGAAAGGCCTTATTCTACTCCACACACAGCCTGCTATATTTCACTTTTTCTTTTAAAAAGATGTTTCAAAAACAGAATTAGTGAATTGCTTATGAAAGCAGGGTTCTTTTCTCAAAATAAAAATGAAGGGATGAAAGTGTTTACTAAGAAATATTTATATACTTCAATGTGCTACAACATTTTAAGTAATATTTCTTTTCTTTTCTTTTTTTCTTTTTAAAGATAGAGTCTCATTCTCTCACCTTGGAGTGTCATGGCATCATGATAGCTCCCAGCAACCTTAGACTCTCAGGTGATCCTCTTACCTCACTCTCCCCAATAGCAGGGACTACTGGTGCCCACTATGATGACTGGATAGTTTTTTTCTATTTTTAGTAGGGAGACCGTGTCTCCCTCTTGTTCAGGCTGGTCTCCAACTCCTGAGCTCAAGAGATCCTTCTGCCTCAGCTCCCTAGAGTACTAGGATTACAGGCATGAGCCACTGCCTTTGGCCTAATTTATATTTCTTAATAAAGAATTATGTTTAATAGATATAATTTTCAGCATTTTTCTTTCTTAAAGACATATTAAAAAAAGTTTGAAGGTGGAAATTCTTGTTCTATAATTGCGGACATGTTGCTACTCTGTCATTGTATTTGTTAGTTAAGGAATGTGCATTCAACCCCCAGCATCTTTTTCATACTGAAAACTTTAAAATGGTTTGTGGTCTCTGTGTTGTGAGAAGACTGAACCCCAGGTCACAGTGGCTTTGGGAGTCATAATTTAAATGGAAATTATGGCTTCTTTAAACAAAGCCCAGAACCCTCTGAAGTTAGCTAAAATGGAAAAGAAAGAAAGGAAAAAATCGTGACAAATACGGTAATTGATTGCAGCCCCTAATTAGGTTGATCTTCACCAGAAAGTAAAAGGCAATAGCAAGTCCTAGAATCTCACTGCTGGGGAGTTAATCAGCCTCTGCCTTTGTCAGAGTGCTTCTGAATCCCATGTTCCCTGGACCTGAGTCCATGTAGCAAACTATTGGCTGTAGTTTCTTTCCTAACATCTACTGTTACTCTTATCAGCCCTTTTTCTTTTTCTTTTTTCCTTTTACTTCTACCTTCTAATAACAGTGTCACATTGACAAAATGGGTGGTGGTGGGGATTCACAGACTAGAGGTTGGTACCCTGTTTTCTCTACCTTTCTTACTTTAAACCTGTTGATATCATATTTGATGTGTATTTGTTACAGAGATCACAAGGTTGAGTCATCCAATCTGCCAGTTTCTGACTTTATTAGTATATTTAGTTCATTTACACTCAACAGAAGTTTTGATATGCTAGAGCTTGAGTATGCCATTTTAGTTTTCGTTTCTATTTATTTTCTGTTTTTCATTTCACTGTTTCTTTTATCCAGGCTTCCTGTGGGTTATTTGTACATATTTTATAATTCTATTTGATTGATTTATTATTAATAGTGTTTTTGAATATATCTTTTTTGGTAGTTTCTTCAGTTGTATTAATATCACATGTAATGACATTTTCTTAGTTATTGTGTTAAGACATTTATATTCTACATTTACTAAGTTTCACATGTACCCTGGTAAGATGCACCGTAGGTGTAATCCCACCAATCACCCTCCCTCCACCCATCCTCCCCCCTCCCTTTCTCCCTTCCCCCTATTCTTAGGTTATAACTGGGTTATAGCTTTCATATGAAAGCCATAAATTAGTTTCATAGTAGGGCTGAGTATATTGGATATTCTTTCTTCCATTCTTGAGATACTTTACTAAGAAGAATATATTCCAGCACCATCCATGTAAACACGAAAGAGGTAAAGTCTCTATCTTTCTTTAAGGCTGCATAATATTCCATGGTGTACATATACCACAATTTATTAATCCATTCGTGGATTGATGGGCACTTGGGCTTTTTCCATGACTTAGCAATTATGAATTGGGCTGCAATAAACCATGACTTCTAATTATATATTATATATTTACATACTATGTATTACATATATTGTACATTTACATACAACATACATTTTTATATGTAGTAACATATAAAAAGTCACAATCTACTGGTTTTGTCATTATATCTATTTGAGTGAAGTGCAGAAACCTTACCTCCCATCACTTCTCTTTACTCTCCCACATATATAACATAGTTATCTTAAATATTTCCTCTATATACATTTAGACCCATATCAGACTGTGTTATAAATTTGTTTCCATCATTTGCAATTTAGAAAACTCAAGAGAAGGAAAGTTTATTATATTTACTGATATTTTTATTTAATATGTTCTTCATTTCTGATTTTTGAAGAGTTATTTGTAAATTCTTTTAGAGGACCGTGCCCATAGCACAGTGGGTAGGGCACCGGCTACATACACCCAGGCTGATGGATATGAACCCAGCCCAGGCCAGCTAAACAACAATAGCAACTGCAACAAAAATAGCTGGGCATTGTGGCAGGTGCCTGTAGTCCCAGCTACTTGGGAGGTTGAGGCAAGAGAATCAGTTAAGCCCAAGTGTTTGAGGTTGCTGTGAGCTGTGACATCATAGCATTCTAACCAGGGTGACAGCTTGAGACTCTGTTTCAAAAAAAAAAAAAATTCTTTTAGCATAGGTCGATAACAAAATTTCTGAGAATATTTTCATTTCCCCTCGTTCTTGAATCATGTTTTCACTATATATAGGATTCTGAGATGGCAGTTCTTTTCTTTTAATATTTGAAAAATGTTGTGCGACTGTCTTCTGGTCTCCATATTTTAGAAAAGGAATCCACTGTCACTGGAGGTTTTGCCTTACAGATATGGTATCATTTTCCTCATATGCTTTCAGGATTTTCTTTTGTCTTTAGTTTTCATAAGTTTAACTGTGACATGTCTTGGTGCAAATTTCTTTGGGTTTATCCTGTTTGAGATTCCCTTAGTTTATGGTATCTGTAGATTTATGACTCTTGCAAATTTGGGAAGTTTTAGTTATTTCTTCCAGTACTTTTTCAGTCCTATTTTCTTTCTCTTCTTCTTCTGGGATGTAAATGATAGGTATATGAGTTTCTTATTGCTGCTGTACTAATTTAGCAAAAACATAGTTGCCTAAGACAACACAAATTTATCCTCTTAGTATTTTAGAGGTCAGAAGTCTAAAATTAGTCTTACAGCCCCTAAAATCAAAGTGTCAGCAAGGCTGTTTCTTTCTGGAGACTCTAGGATAGGGCCTGTCCTTGCCTTTGCCAGCTTTGTGAGGCTAACTTGGTGTTTCCTTGCATATAGTCATGTCATTCCAGTCTGAGCTTCATTCATATTGCCTTTTCCTCTCTGAATCCTCTGCATCCCTTTTTATAAAGATTAGTGTGAGTTTACAATTCAATAGGCATATATGTGCTTATAGTTTTTTTATTAAAGTAAAACTTATAAAATTATGAAATGTACAAATGAAATCATATATAATTCCATTTAATTTGAGATTTGGCCAGATGGTTTTATCCCTTATTGCTGCTGAGCAATAGTATTCCTTTGTACAAATACACCGCAATTTAGCCATTTTCCTGTCGATGGTAACCAAGACTGTTTCCACTTTTTACTATAATGAACTTTCTTGATCCAGTGTTTTGGGGGAGATTTACTGGTATTTCTCTTTCTTTCAGTGGAATTTCTGGGTTATACTTTCATTTCATTAGAAATGGGTTGGTAAATGTTTAGTGTTAAAAGAAATTGCCAAAAGTTTTTCAAAGTGAATATACTTTTACTCTCACCAGGAGTTCTGTCTTATCCACATTCTTGCCACATTTGGTATTGTCCATTGTCATGTACTGAATTGTCCCCTCTCCCATTCATATGTCGAAAGTTTAATGTCCTCCACCTCAGAGTGTGACTGTATTTGGGAATAGGTCCTTTAAAGAGGTAAATTAAAATGAGGTTTTTAGGGTGGGTCCTAATCCAATCTGACTGCTGTCCTTACGAGAAGAGGAAATTTGGACCAAAAGACCTCAGACACATGGCCCACTCAGAGCCATGGCCATGTGAATACGCGGTAGAAGGTGGCTGTCTGCAAGCCAGGGAGAGAGGCCTTGAGAGAAACTGAGCTTACTCACACCTTGATTTTAGACTTTTAGTCTCCAGAATGATGAGAATATAAATTTCTGTTGGTTCAGCCGCCCAGTCTGTGGTATTTTGTTATGGTAGCCCAAGAAAATGAATATAACTATCATTTTAATTTTAGTCATTCTTGTGAGTGTGAAGTGGTATCTCATTTTGGTTTGAATTTATATTTCCCTGGTAACTAATGATACTGAGCCCATTTTCATTGGCTTATAATATGGAGAAACCAGAACCCTCATTCATTTCTGGTGTTCATTTCAAGTTCCTCAAAAACTTAATCATAGAATTTATATGACAGTGATTAACACTCCTGTGTATATACACAAAAGAATTGAACAAGCATTCACATAAAAACTTCAGGATGAAATCTTTATAGTCATAATACAATAGCCAAAAGGTAGAAATAAACAAATGTTTATCGACAAATGAATGGATAAGCAAAATGTGATATATACAGTATTTGCAACAGAATATTGTTGATCCATAAAAAGGAGTGAAGTACTAATACCAACCACAATGTGGATAAACCTTGGAAATGTGCTGAACGAAGGAGTTGGTGAGAAAAGCTGACATACGGTATGATCCTCTCTATAGGAAATATCTAGAGTAGCTAAGTCCATAGTGACAGAAAGCAGATTAGTAGTTTTCGTGGGTGGGTGGAAGGAGAAAGACGATTGAATGAGTAAAGGCAGCGGTTCTCAACCTGTATTACCTGTCACGTACCCACAGGAACTGCCTTAAAGGGCCACGGCATTAGGAAGGTTGAGAACCACTAAGTAAAGGGATTCTTCTTGGGGGAGAAATGTTTTGGAATTAGATAGAGGTGGTGGCTGCATAACATTATGAATATAATAAAACCACTAAATTGAACTCTTTAAAATATTATAGAGTTTTATATCATTCAAAAAGTCTTTCGAGAGGGTAATTGGTGGGATCACACCTATGGTGCATCTTACAAGGGTACATGTGAAATTTACTAAACATAGAATATAAATGTCTTAACACAATAACTAAGAAAATACAGTGAAGGCTATGTTAACCAGTTAGAAGAAAATATTCCAATTAATGACAATTAATGACATGGTGGGAGGAAGGGGAGAGCAGACAGAGAAGGAAGAAAGGGGTGAGGGACAGGAAAGGAAGAAAAAGAAAAGAAAAGAAAAGAAAATAGTGACTGAACAGGATTTAATTTTGACCAAAGTACATTACTTAAACATTAATTTTTAATTCAACTTGTTAATATGTTGTTTAGGATATTGCATCCTCATTTATAAGTGACATATGTTTGTAATTTCCCTTTTATAATAATATATTTTCTCTAATTTTATTATCAGGTGTACCCAGATCAAGTAGAATGATTTTAAATTATTTCTTCTTTTTCTGTTGTCTATAAGATTTGGCATGATCTGTTTTTCGAAATTATCTTTTACTTTTATTTATAAATATTAGTTGTCTATTTTTTGATACTTAAAAAAAATAATAAGAAGTTAACTGATGACTCCATACTGAATCTCAGAGTCAAGCATTCTATAATAGACATACTCTTATTTGACAATGTGAATGTTACTTTCTTTGCATTACTATTATTATTGCTTAATATTTTGATGTAGCAACTGTCTGATTCCTTTTCTGAATGTATTTATGTTTGTTCGTTCTTTGTGAGGTTTTTGTTTCCAGTCCTTATCTTAAACAATGTTATTATTATTAAATTTTAAGGCTTTTTAATTTTGTGAAGGCAAAAAAATGGAAACCTAATAAACACATGTATATATAAAAAAGAAAAAAAAAGAAAATATTTCAAATTGTATATAAAACCAGCACATTGTACCTCACGATTGCATTAATATACACAGGTATGATTTAATAATAAAACAAACAAACAAACAAAGTCATTTGATAATGTAAGCCATGTGATATATATATATATCTTTAAGTAGTCTTACCATTCAGTTCTTTTGCATAAATTCAGGCTTGGTAGGATATATGTTTGCTTTTTTTCTTTTCCTTCGGGGAACTTCTCCTTACCACCTACCACCCCTGTAACCCCTTTCTTGTCTCAAGGCCCGGCCATATTACCTTTTAAGCCAGTGAAGAATAGGATAAAGCAATACTTTAAGAGAGTGGTGTTTGACACATTGATTTTCTCTTTGCCACAACAACTGGCCAGGGAGGGTTTTGGACCCTTAGCCTGGATCCTGAGTGAAGAGGATGCAGAGTGGAACCACCACAAACTCTTCATAAGCCTAAAACACGTGTGGGAAATGCACCTTTGTTGTAAGCCACTGATATTTCTGGAATCATTTATTACTACAACATAACCTAACCTATCTTTACTAATACACCTGATAATAAGATCACGATGGTGCAATTTCAGGTAACTTTTATATTTTCTTTCATTTCTATGTGGTGTTTGACTTTTTAAAAAGTAGCACATGTTATGGACATATGCAGAAAAAAATACAATTATTTTTATTGTGGAAAAAATATTTTACAAGTTAAATAATTAGGGGAATCATTTGTTGCTAGTAAGTCTTCCATATTTGTTAATCAATGTTCTTACCGAGAAACTTTAAACTCATACAGGTTGGGAACTTTATCTTAAGGGTTGAATGCATCACCCTCATTGTTTCTGAATTTTTAATAAATTATGGTCATCTCATTTATGACTCTACATTTTTTCCCCATAGTAATATCATTTAAGAATATTCAGAGTCTACTTAGTATTAGTTTATCAAATGTTTTCTGAAGTTGTACCCTGGACAAGACTTGCTTTTAACTAGTACTTTTCCCATTTTCTTTTCTCATTTCATACCTGAGGAAATGATGAAATTACATTCTTTGGCGTTGACCCAAGATTTCATGTCTCTTTCTATGTTTTTTATAACCTAGAGGTTTTGCTTTTCTTGTGTGGGAGAGAAAGGAGTACCTTATAAGGGATTAGGCACCTTACTTGTACATCTAATTTAATCACACCAACAACCCTAAAAGCAAGTATTATTATATTTGTTTTAGAAATGAAAAAACTGGGGTTTATAAAAATTAGTTAACTCAGAAGGTTACAGCGTTCTCAGAACAGGGCCGTGGATTTTGAGGTTCTCTACTTTTGTCACACAACATTCGTACACAGAGAAGATTGTTTGTCTTATAATATAGAAAACACTTTAAATGGGGCGGCGCCTGTGGCTCAGTGAGTAGGGCGCCAGCCCCATATGCCGAGGGTGGCGGGTTCAAACCCAGCCCCGGCCAAACTACAACGACAACAACAAAAAAAATAGCCGGGCGTTGTGGCGCGCGCCTGTAGTCCCAGCTGCTCGGGAGGCTGAGGCAAGAGAATCGCGTAAGCCCAAGAGTTAAGAGGTTGCTGTGAGCCGTGTGACGCCACGGCACTCTACCCGAGGGCGGTACAGTGAGACTCTGTCTCTACAAAAAAAAAAAAAAAAAAAGAAAACACTTTAAATGGAATGTTTTAGCTTTATGAGAAGCTTTACCTCATCCTTATCACAAGTAAAAATTGGGTACTTGCTGGGCAGCTGCAGCTTCGTAAGCACCCCCATCTTCTCCTCTCAGAGTACACTCTTCTCTCCTTAAACCTTGACAGCATTCTGTATTTCGGAGATATCAAGGGAGATGCTACAAAACACGAACAAAATCTGTGAAAGTTCATATGGTAAATAATAGGAGCAAAATAAAATCATATTCCAGCTGAACTAACTCCAGTGACAATAAAACCAAGACTATGATAATTTTGACAAATCACATTTTCCTGAATTGGTGGCTTTGAAGCATATGTGTGCAATGCATGGGTGTCACCCACCAGCATGGCAGGTCTGGAGTCACTGTGTAATTACTGTGTGTAAGATTATGCGCCTTCCTCATGGGGTGGAGTGGCAGAAGGTTAGGGCAGGCAGAGGTGTTTGCTTCCAAGGGCCTCTATAAAACTGTCACCAGTTCTTTGTCTTAGAGTTTCTTGACACATGAATTCGTAATTTTCCATGGCTTGAATGCAAGCCTGCACTTGCAGATGTGATCAGTTCAGCAACTGAACTGTGTTCAGCAGTTCCCCAGTGGAGCAAGTGCTGGCCTTTGGACTGCTTCATAGAAGTAACCTCTAGGGATTCAAAATTTGTCCTTTAGAGTTAGAAAAACATGCATCAAGGGATGTATGTTTGCTTTTGGTAATCTAATTGTGTAAGTGATTTAAAATCTTCATATTGAATTAATCCATTTATGCAGTAGGAATCCCTGTGTGAAACACTTTTTCCTATGCTTTACTGTTTGCTAGGAGGACGTTATTAATAAATTTGTGTTGCTTATAGTATTCTCTATCACTAATGAGTTGATAGAGAATGGGATTAAAAATGTTTCTCTGTACTGAGATGGAATTTAATTACCCTCAATTATTTCAATTATTTTCTATGCTAGTTAAACAGTTTATATGTTATTATGTTCTAGTCTATTTTTTAAGGTTTCATAGGTATATTGTTGTGCTGAAGAAGTCATCATATTGAAGGGGGAAGTGATACCTAGAGTGTCTCTTGGATAGAGAGGAAACTTTGATTAAGTAGTAGAGATTGTTCTTTTTCAGTTCTAAACATTTGTAAATCTTGTATTTATCCTGGAGTTTTGTTTTCTTAACACATGGTTGTGATCTCTATACTGATAAGGATGTTCCATTACATTTATAATGTGGAACCAGTCATATATTAGATTTTTGTTATCTATGGAGTGGTGCAGAAGGAACATTCATTTTTCTAAGGCACCTAAAGTTTTCTTTTTTTTGAGACAGAGTCTCACTATGTTGCTCTCGGTAGAGTGCTGTGGCATCACAGCCCATAGCAACCCCAAATTATTGGGCTTAAGCGATTCTCCTGCCTCAGCCTCCCAAGCAGCTGGGACTACAAGCACCTGCCACAACACTTGTCTATTTTTTGTTGTAGTTGTCATTGTTGTTTTTTTTTTTTTAAATTAAATCATAGCTCAGTACATCAATGCAATCATGGGGTATAATGTGGTGGTTTTATATACAATTTGAAATATTTTCATCCAACTGGTTAACGTAGCCTTCACAGCATTTTCTTAGTTATTGTGTTAAGACATTTATATTCTACATTTAGTAAATTTCACATGTACCCTTTAGCAGACCCAGCCAGGTTTGAATCGTCTGCCTCAGTGTATGTGGCTGGACCCCTAACCGCTAAGCTAAGGGCACCGAGCCCATTTAAAGTTTTTGAATATCAAACCAAAAGTATATATAACTTACAACAGGACTATTATGCTAATTAAAACTTTATAGCAGACAATACATTTATTCATGCTTTTGAAATGACACCTTTTTACCCAGTTAGAATTATATAAATAAAATTTGTACGGTGCTTTATTCTTGCTGAATGATTCAAAGTCACTTTCCTGTAGTATGAGAGGTATATGGCGCAGCAGGAACTGAGGGGTGGGTACAGTGACTTTTCTAAGGTCGGCGCTGCCTCAAGGCGGCTGCTGCCCACCCTGCTCTACTTCCCCCCCAGATGCACTCAATGTTATGTTTGAGTTTAATATTTTTGAATTGAGCTTATCTTTTTCAACAGTGCACTTGATGATTGTGGGAACATTTTTTAATAATTGTGACAGATACAAAAACTGTGTCAAAAGCAGCAGTTTTTGTTTGCTAGGGTGTATTGTGGTATAGTGGCTTTTTGACCAAAACTTTATGACCTTGAAAAAGGTACCCAGTCTTTCATGGTCACGGTTTTTTTCTCTGTAAAAAAAAAAAAAGAAAGAAAAGGAAAGTAGGAAAATTGATTTCTAAGAAACTTTGTAAGATTTGAATTCCTCTTCATGATTTCTGTGTGTGTTCAGAAAATGAACTCCGGAATGTGGGTTACATGAACAGTTTTGTGTTTGTTTTGTTCATTGCTGGATTCCCAGTCCCAAGAACAGTACCTAATGCAGAATAGACACTCAAGAAAGATTTGTTCAGTAAGTAAACAAACCCAATAGAATAACCTTCAGCTGGGAGAAATGGATGGATTATTCACTGGCCAGGAAGAACATTTGTTCAGATGTACCAGTAATAGTAAATCTGCCCCCAACCGTCCTCCATAAAAATCCTTCAGTGTTTGCCCATTGTTATTTGGGTAAAGACTTCAACTTTGATTTTGTTTTAGAAAATCTGCCCTCTGCTTATTGTTTCAGCCTTTATCTTCTCCGTCTTTTTCTGTTCCCCCTTTGCTCCCCAGGCTCACAGTCGGCTGCCGTCACACTGAAGGGTCCCCGTCTCCGGGCACCCTACTGTTCGGCCATCCTACACGCTATTCCTTCCTCCTCTCCATCTCTTCCTCCTTTTCTCCTTCCCTAAATATGATCCTTTATTTCCTATCTATATCAGCTCATAGTGCATTTCTTTCTTTTTTTTTTTTTTTGTAGAAACAGAGTCTCACTTTACCACCTTCAGTGGAGTGCCGTGATGTCACAGGACTCAGAGCAACCTCCAGCTCTTGGGCTTCAGCGATTCTCCTGCCTCAGCCTCCCGAGCAGCTGGGATTACAGGCGCCCGCCACAACGCCCGGCTATTTTTTGGTTGCAATTTCTTTTTCTTTCTTTCTTTCTATTTTTTTTTTTTTTTTGAGACAGAGCCTCAAGCTGTCACCCTGGGCAGAGTGCTGTGGCATCACAGCTCACAGCAACCTCCAACTCCTGGGCTCAAGCGATTCTCCTGCCTCTGCCTCCCAAGTAGCTGTGACTATAGGCGCCCACCACAACGCCCGGCTATTTTTTGGTTGCAGCTGTCATTATTGTTGGGCGGGCCCGGGCTGGATTCGAACCCACCAGCTCAGGTGTATGTGGCTGAGCCACAGGCGCCGAGCCTCATAGTGCATTTCTTATAATTGCTAATGTCTATTCTCTTCTATTAGACTTTGAAACCTCGCTGGGAGAAGGCCTGTGCCTTATTTGTTCATCTTTGTACATTATTACACCTCTAGTGTATGGCCTGAACAGTAAATGTGTTGGTGGCCTTACATATGGCTACCCATGGGCTTATGATAGGACATTCTGATAAAGCCAAAATTCTTCTGTTCTTAACGTTCTATAGCCATTTCTATTCTAATTCATTAAAATAAATTTTATTTAATAATATGTAATTGAGGGCGGCGCCTGTGGCTCAGTCGGTAAGGTGCCGGCCCCATATACCAAAGGTGGTGGGTTCAAACCTGGCCCCAGCCAAACTACAACCAAAAAAAAAAATAATATGTAATTGAGTTAATGATATATATTCATTTTTTTTCTTTTTTTTTTGTTGCAGTTTGGCCGGGGCCGGGTTTGAACCTGCCACCCTCGGTATATGGGGCCGGGGCCTCACTGACTGAGCCACATGTGCCGCCCGATATATATTCATTTTATATGTACAAATATATATCAATATATATTTTGAG
This sequence comes from Nycticebus coucang, assembly GCF_027406575.1. NCBI lineage: Eukaryota > Metazoa > Chordata > Mammalia > Primates > Lorisidae > Nycticebus > Nycticebus coucang. The sequence goes on from NC_069802.1 coordinate 3,204,735, forward strand.
ACAGTAAAATATATATACATATATATTTTGTGATGTAAAAAATATATATCAAAATATATTTTTATTATATATATTTTGTAAGACAGAGTCTCACTTTGTCACCACCCTGGGTAGAGTGCCATGGCATTACTCTTGGGCTCAAGCAATTCTCTTGCCTCAGTCCTGAGTAGTAGGGACTACAGGCACCTGCCATACGCCCAGTAGTTTTTCTATTTTCAGTAGGGATGGGCTCTCACTCTTGCTAACACTAGTCTCGAACTCCTGAGCTCAAGGGTCCACCTACCTTGGCCTCCCAGAGTGCTAGGGTTACAGGTGTGAGCCACCATGCCCAGTCAAGTCAATGTTTTGTGAATAAAATAGGGCAAGTGGGATTTGGAATAGGGAATGCTATATCAGCTAGAGTGGTCAAAGAGAGAACCCTTGAGCTATACCTAGGATAGTCCTGGCAGGTAGTAGGTGCTCAGTAAATATTTGTTGAATAAAGGAATGAACAAGATTAATGAACATCTGGAGGAAGAAGGTTCTAGGCAAAGGGAATAGTAAATATAAAAGTCCTAAGTTGAAAACACAACTGATCCATTCAGGGGCTGAAATCAGGCTTATTATGTCTGGTGACTAAAGGAGATAATTAGAAGAGGAAGATGAAGTTATAGTCATAGAAATGTATAAAATTGTATATAAACCTGTTGGCCAAAATAAGGAAATTGGATTTTAATTTAATTGGATTTTAATTTAATGTAGTAGGAAGCATGGCAGGGTTTTGAGTGGGGACTGGTGGGATCTGAGAGCTTTGAGAAGTCACTCTAGTCCAAGCCTTCATGTATTCTTATTTGAACTTCTGCAGGAGCCTTTCTCCCCATCCACAGATCCCTTCTCCACAGTGAGGCCTGAGTGATCTTTTGATAATGCAAATATGGTCAGGTTAGAATGTTGCTGAAGACCCTTCAGTTGCCCAAGTCTATAATCCCTAACGTAGGCTACCAGGCCTTGAGTGTTTTGACGTGTGTTTAGGGCAGTGTCAAACCAGATCTTCATGCCCTATTCATACTTTTTCTTATTTCCTTGAGAAAGTCTCAAGTTCTCTTCTCAGGACCCAGGCTCCTGATGCTGGAATGCTCTGTTTTCCAGGTCTCACTGTCAGATCCTCAACCACCCTCTGACCTTTACTCCCCACACCCAGCCCAGGTTAGGTTCTCCCTGAGCTCTCATTCTCTGTTTTTGTGACATTGCAGGAGCGTGCACAGTTCTAGATTCCTGCTAGATGTCTGGCTCCATGAGGGCAGAGCATGGGAAGGTTCTCACAGCTGTGATTGAGTATTTTGTTGAATGTCCAAACTATAGGAAGTGCTTATATTTTCTAAGAAGAGTGAACAGAGGACCACTTTCTAGTGCCAAGGGTCTATGTCACATATTCTGTGTTTAGTTGCTTTTGCTTCTGTTTAGATGAATGTTAATGGATAAATTTGTTAAAGATGAGGTAATTGTTTTAGAAAGTAGTCAAGAGGAAAGATGGGCATTGAAGTCTCTGTGCATAATTGAATCAACAAGACTACCTTTGGAACTCATTAAGCTCACTATTGGTGGAAGCCATCATTCCCTGCTGTGAAAAACTGACTCAGCTTGTTCTCTCTCTCTCTGCTGGAAAATGTTTGTTTGGGGTTATTTTTGGTGGTGGTTGTTATTGTATTTCTGTTGGAATACTGTGACTGTTATTGCAAATCCGGTGATTAACCTTAACTTCCTGCGCATGAGATGAAGAAACTATTTCTCTGCATTTAGCCACAAGATAATGGGATGCATTCAGATTTCATTCCCAGTCCTTTAATAGCATTGCCTTCCACTTGATTGAAGTAACACCATGAGTCAAGATTCAGCCACCTTTTAAAAATTAATGCTGTCTTCTTTGTATTTTATTTGGTGATTAATGTTTCCTGTTAGTTTCTAACAGACTACATTTGACATTTTATACTCGCCAAACCAAGGCAGCATCTAAGATTTCATTCAGAGTTGAGTAATTCTGGTGAATAAAGAGCCAGGAAATAACCGAAAGGACCATGTTTTCATGTACGAAGTCTCTTGAAAGACTTTACAAAGCTCCATGTTTGGCATATTATTATTATGGGAATATCATTGGTCTATAGTCTTCTTCAAACATGACAATTTGGGAAAATAGTTTTATTTTTAATGATGCAAGTTAAATCAAAAAATGACATACATTTAATATGTATTTGACATTTTATACAGTTACTGACAATATAGAAACTGATTACATTTTGTATTAATACAGTAGATCTTTTCAAAGGACAAATATTTTACTTTTATATTATATAATTCAAGAAATCCATTGTAACAAATAAATTATGTGCCAGTAGCTGCAATGAATTAAAGTTTATCTCTTTGCAAAACATGACTTTAAAGACAGAGAAAACGGTATAAAATTCTATAATTTATGTTCTACAAGCCTTTGTGAACTTTTTTTGTTAATTCCTTTTATTATTATCTCTGGACTTGTGAAAAAGATAAAGCATTTTAATAAAAGAAAAACACGATAGAATGTTCTCCCATCTTTTTTTGACCTTTGTAATCTCAGCCAAATATCAAATTTGTACATGTGAATTTGGAAAACCAGGGCATAATGGAAACCTTATAAATACAGCTTGTTAGAGAATCAAGGACTCTTAGAAATTGGCATTTTAGTTTAAGTCTTTTATTTGCTGGAATAGTGTTTGAGTTGTGGTTAATAGATGGATTTTAGAGTTCACAGTGAACTAGGTTCAAATTCTAATTTATTGGCTATGTAATTTAGGCAAATTATTCCATCTCTTAAAGAATCAGCTTTTTTACTGAGTAGAGTCAATGATATTTATTCTGGAGGGTTGTTATTCAATAATTTAATATAGTCTTGTTGCCTGTGACATAGTGAGTTCTCAGTAAATGAATGTAATACTTATAAGGGAATATAAAGCACCAGAAAGATTAACTGAATCACTGAAGGTCACAGAAGCTGCCCATTGGCACTTCTAGTAGCTCTGACGCTCCTTTTTTTTTTTTTTTGTAGAGACAGAGTCTCACTTTATGGCCCTCGGTAGAGTGCCGTGGCCTCACACAGCTCACAGCAACCTCCAACTCCTGGGCTTAAGCGATTCTCCTGCCTCAGCCTCCCGAGTAGCTGGGACTACAGGCGCCCGCCACAATGCCCGGCTATTTTTTGGTTGCAGTTTGGCCAGGGCTGGGTTTGAACCCACCACCCTCGGCATATGGGGCCGGCGCCTTACCGACTGAGCCACAGGCGCCGCCCTTTTTTTTTTTTTTTTCTGAGACAGAGTCTCATTTGTTGCTCTGGGTAGAGTGTGGTGGCATCATAGCTCCCAGCAACCTTAAACTCTTGGGCTCAACAGCTCCTCCTGCCTCAGCCTCCCCAGTAGCTAGGACTACCGGTGCTCACAATAACTCCTGTCTAGTTTTTGTATTTTTAATGAAGATGGGGTCTTACTCTTGCTCAGGCTGGTTTAACTCCTGAGCTCGCGGGATCCTCTCACCCCTGCCTCCCAGAGTGCTGGGATTACAGGCGCGAGCCCGCCTACCTGGCCCTTTCTTTCTTTCTTCTTCTTTTCTTTTTTAATTAATAATGAGATGTTAGGCAATTGATTTCATTTTGTCTCAGTTTTATCAGTGGTAAAATAACTAGGGGCTATTTCGCTTTCTCTCTCTCTCTCTTTTTTTTTTGAAAAAGGCAAGCATGGAACTAAGTTTATTGAGGAAGAGAAAGATAGGCTTAAAGAGTGAGAAAGCTCACAAAGCAGCGTACGTCCACTGGAGACAGTGCCCGGGCCTCCATTTCCAAAACAAGTAAACAAAGAAACCCAGTTTCTCTCTCTCCCAAGGATATAATCATAAAATAAGAGCTAGATTTGAAAAATACTTCTAAACAACTTAGACTTTAGTTTTTTGCCTTTTTAGTTATATGAATGATGTACATGTAGAATGATTACAAATTCAGCAAAAATCCTCTTCGAGGAAACCATTTAAAGAAGAAAGTTGAATAGAAGTGTAAGATTAGTGTCATATAGCAAAGTGACTGTCAATGGCTTACTGTGACCTACCAGGGAAATAGTATGGTGCTGTTTAAAACAAAAAGCTTGTGAAATTCCAGGAGAGAGAGTGCTTTACCTTCTTCAAGAGTTAACGTGCATCTCCGACACTCTTCACTTCCATCCTCTCCTATGTGAGGCCCAGAAGGGAGCATAAAAGGTGTTAAGGATTAGAAAAGAAAACTAACACAAAAAGTTGAAAGTAATTGACATTCTACATAATTGACTCTTTGATGATTTGCATAATGCAAGCCTAGCATGGGATGGTAGAAGAAAGATTACTGGGGTTGGAAGCAAGAGACCTCAGTATGAGCCTTGGTTTTGCCTTTTACAGGGAGTGTCCTTCTCAGGGTCTTTAAATTGGGTCCATGATAATGGCTTAGTTCAGGAGGTGAGGATCACACATGAGATCTAAGAAGTTGTGTAAATTCTGAAATGCTTTTGAAATGGAATGTGGTGATGATAATTGAAATTATATTTTAATATTATATTTTATTTACCATTAAAAAAATCTTCCTTAATTTGGCCATGAAAAATAAAACCTGTTTTGGGGTGGGCCTGATTATTAAAAAGATGCTGAGCAGCTGTTCCTGAACTTGAGCAAAAAGACTAAGCCTGATGAAGGTGGTTTACAGTACAGCACAAGGGTTTAGATTAGGTGTAAATAGAACCTAATAACAGATTGATTTGTTTGAAGCGGTGGTGTTTTTCTCTTATAAAATTTTCTTTGGGTGCTTTCAAAAACTAAAAATAGATTTTCATCTGTCTATATTGGCTTAGGTATGGTTCTGATGAAGATGTGAAGATAATTAATTTAATATTACTTCTAATGTTCATTTCTGACCCAAGAGTTGCGCAACTATTTGATAAGTCAGTCTGGAAATATTTATAGAATCTGAACTTCTTGTAAAAGTAATGACTGTCATCTTAAAATGTTCTGCAGAATTTCAATATAATTAAATTGGAGTGAAGGAGCTGACACAGAAGTCATTGCTTAAAAACGTTCATGAGAAAAACTTTAACTTCTGATAGCTGTTAGTTTCTAAATAATCTACAGTAAAGTTCCTTATTTTATTCCTTACAAAAATTCTTTATATCAAGTTGCCATATGGATTGCTTGAGTGGAGTTGTCAGCATTTCCATCTGTATCACAGGGTGTATGAATTCTACCTGATCTACTGTTGATCTGCTCGTATCAGAAAATGAAGCTGCTGACGGTGATTATAAGTGTTAAATGCAAGGAGGTAGGAAGGACTCTGTGCTTCCAAAATAGGCTTCCTTCTACATCTTACAAGAAAATTCTGATCTTTGATTTTTTTCATTACTATTATCGCTGCAGCTGCTACGTTTACTGGGCACTTGTGTACCAGGCATTGAATTATGATAAAGACTGTTCGTAACTACTAAGCTATGCTGCTCTTCTGAGAGTGTGAAATCAATCACGTGCTCCTTAGCGTCCCGTCACCTACACACTGAAGTCTACAGACCTCGTCAGGGCACATACGGCCCTTCTTCAGTGCCCCTCCTGTACACTTATGTGTGTAGCCAGGCCTTAGTGTCACATCCCAAAAGGCCCTTCTTTCTCTTGTTTGTTACTAAGATTTTATATTTTCCTTGAAGTCTTTCTTTACCACTCTCCTTCCTAGCTTGAGTTCTACCTTCTTCCCTTGGCTGCTTTTGGGGCTGATGTATCTTTTTGTACTTGCTCATCATTTCCAGTAGGAATTATTCCCTCAGTCCTTGTCCTCCCGGCCAGGTGAGCTTTGCATAGACTTCTATGCTAGCGTTGATCGTGGCTCTTATCACGCTTTGGTAATTTCTTTGCTTCTGTATCTGTCTCTTCTTCCAGGCTGTAAGTCACTGAGTGCTTGTTTTTATCTGTAATCTCAGCCAACTATAGGACTTGGCATGTAATTTACCTGTTCACTTAGACCCAAGAATATTAGATGTAAAGTTATAATGATGATAGTTTTGATCAGATGAAAAAAGTGGAGTATGTTCAGCAGTGATACTAGTTTAGTATGGAAAAATAGATGATAATAAAACATCCACTGTTTACTAAAACATTATTATGTGCCAGACATTAAACTCAGTGCTAAAAACATCATTCCTTTATTCCAGATTAAATTCAAACTTGAAAGATATATCCTATTAGGTATAATATCAAAATTAAATGAATATTAATGTCTTAATAAACATAACTTCTAAAACTAAATTTAAAAATGCATTCATTTTCAAACCATTCCTAACTGGATGATAGGACAGGCTTTAAGTGGAGGAAAAGGTCCTTAAAAAAAAGACAGAAGTCATCTTTGTTTCTTTATAGTTGGTTTTTAAACATTACTACAAATGTGTATACTTGGCTACATGGCAGAGATTTTCCGGAAAGAACACAGTACTCATTTATAATATTTTGGACGTGGCATGTTGTGTGAGACAGAGGGCTGTTGGGGAAGTGAGCTCAGACGAGACCCTGTGTAATTCAGGGCTTCATGCTGTAATCAACGGTTAATTGTAAAGCTGTGCTAAGTACCATCCTCCCAGCCTGAGCCCAGAGTGGGATCCTTGAGGCCATGGTGACTTAGCACAATTCCTGGTTTTCATTCAGTAGGAAGCCTCCTCATTAGGAAGCCTAGTGAGTAATTTTTGAACAGAAATTCTCATGACTGCTAGCTTTGTATTTCTCAGATAACTATATTATCTTAAATTGATATACTGCTTATAATCACTGATAAGTCATTTTGAGACATACATTTAATTTTGCTTTACATAATATTTATGTTATTCTAGCAATGTAGAATTACATTCTGAAATGCTTTGAATTGCACTCTCTTAAACACAATTTTATCATACAGTTTTCTCACGTTTTTTATGGCACTTTTCCTCCCGTTTTTGGCTTGATTCTGTTGTCTCCCGAATTTCTCAATGTTTTATACCCAAACATTATTTAATTCTAATACTTAGAGTCTACGTAACGTTAGTCCTCAAAAAAGTTAAGCAATTATTTTCTTTCGATCCTTTGCGTTATGCAGAAGAAATCCGTCCTGACGCTGTGTTTGTGGTTCTCCCGCAGTGACGCTGCAGCCCGAGCGCTGTGGGAAGCCTTGCTGAGCGCCCGGTACAAGGAGGCGCTGCTGGAGGCGCGCAGACGTCTGGTGGAGGCGGCCAGCAGGGAGAGCCTGCCCGTCAGGATGAGCCTGGGTAAGCCGGGGCCGCCCAGCGGGGACAGCCCGCCCAGCAGGATGGGCCTGGGTAAGCCGGCCGCCCGCCCAGCGGGGACCGCCTGCTCGGCAGGATGAGCCTGGGTAAGCCGGGGCCGCCCAGCGGGGACAGCCCGCCCAGCAGGATGGGCCTGGGTAAGCCGGCCGCCCGCCCAGCGGGGACCGCCTGCTCGGCAGGATGAGCCTGGGTAAGCCGGGGCCGCCCAGCGAGGACAGCCCGCCCTGCAGGATGGGCCTGGGTAAGCCGGCCGCCCGCCCAGCGGGGACCGCCTGCCTGCTCGGCAGGATGGGCCTGGGTAAGCCGGCCGCCCGCCCAGGACCGCAGCGGCCGACGGGGGCCGAGGGCCCCGAGGAAGTTCATTAAGCCCGCGCCGGCTGCGGGCCACCCTCGCCAACGCCGCGTCTAGGTGAAAGCAGTGGAGACATTGGCCAGCTGTTGAAGAACTGGGGAAGGAAAACGTGCACGGTGCCCTGGGGCCTCAGCAATTAACGCTTTAGACTCCACTCTTAGGTCTTGCTTCTAACAAGTAAATCTTTTAGTTTCTGAGCAGATGTAGAACTATCGATATTGGTTTGGATTCCACTGGTACTCCCAGGTCCCCTTCCACCCCCCACTCTGCCACTTACAGGAGATGAAAGCTCTTTTATTAGTTTTTAACGAATGAACAAACTGTGGAACTTTAAAAACAATTGAGCAGCCAGACATGCTCTGCCTGGCCCTCACTTAAGGGGTCTGCTTAGTGTCTGGTTCTCTAAGTGTTGCTGCTCCTGCTGCAGCGGATTATTGACTGAATTTTTTTTCTATTTCTCATTTTTTTTTTCACATCCAGCTTTGTCTTTGGTATTAAAAGAATATGGCCACAATAGAATTTAAGTTTTAAATGGCTTTTTTCTTTTAATGAAAAAGCGAACCACAGAACTAATGCTTCAATTTTAGAAAAGAAAACCAGATTTTTACTTTTGTGTTTTCAAAAAAACCATTCAATCATGTTATTGATATGGAAATGCTTAAATACAAATGTTGAACCTGGTTAATAGAATTTAATTCTGGAAACTTTCAGAAATTTATCTCTCCATTTTTTTTTTTTTTTTTTTTTTTTTAGAGACAGAGTCTCACTGTACCACCCTCGGGTAGAGTGCTGTGGCGTCACACAGCTCACAGCAACCTCTAACTCCTGGGCTTACGCGATTCTCTTGCCTCAGCCTCCCGAGTAGCTGGGACTACAGGCGCCTGCCACAACGCCTGGCTATTTTTTTGTTGTTGTTGTTGTTGCAGTTTGGCCGGGGCCGGGTTTGAACCCGCCACCCTCGGCATATGGGGCCGGCGCCCTACTCACTGAGCCACAGGCGCCGCCCTATCTCTCCATTTTAAAAAATAAGGTTTCTCTCTTATAATCTGCTCTGAGGTATCTAGTAAATATTAGTGTATTTTACTAGATGGGAAAAATTTTCTATGCTGACACTTTTAGCCTAAATTCTTGATTGCTTGCGGGGGTGAAATGGGGGAAGCAAATATCAAACTATCAAGTTGAAATGGAGCAACATTTTGGAAATCGAAGCATATAAATGAACCCAGGAGGAAAAAAGACACAGGATTATAATATGAAAAAAATACTACTAACATGTATTGAGTACTTACAAGGTGCTAGATCTTTTAACTTCATGCGTGTGTTATCTTACTTAATTCCTGCAGTAATGAGATCGGTACCATTAGTATAGCATTTTGCAGATAAGGAAACTGAAGCAGAAAAAAATTAAGTAAGTTGCTCAAGGCCATATATGTGATAGGTGATATGACTGGAATTCAAATCCTAGATATTTTAACTTTATGTGTGTGTTATCTTATTTAATTCTGCAGTAATGAGATTGGTAACATTAGTATAGCATTTTTCAGATAAGGAATCTGAAGCAGAGAAAAATTAAGTAAGTTGCTCAAGGCCATATATATGATAAGTGATATGACTGGAATTCAAATCCAAGCATTCTCATGTTAGAGAGTGTGCACTTTATTTGGAAAATCATCCTCATTCTGTATAACCAATGCCAGAAATCCTTCATGTGGTTTTGCAGGGTGAAAGCTCTTTTATTAGTTTTGAATTAATTAATGAAATATTATACTGAGAAAACAATTGAGCTGAAGGATGTGCTCTGGTCTGGCCCTCACTCTTAGAGTGGTCTTAAAGTCTCTAATTCTCCTGGCATTTAGCTAATTCTCTTTCCTTTCTTTCTTACTCCCTCACTCCCTCACTCTTCTACCTTCTCTTTCTTTTTTTTTTTTTTGCAGTTTTTGGCTGGGGGTTGGGTTTGAACCCGCCAATTCCCGTATGTGGGGCCGGCGCCCTACTCCTTTGAGCCACAGGCGCCGCCCTACCTTCTCTTTCTTAATTTCTTTCTTTTTCTTTTTTTAAGATCACAATTTTCTTTTATTTTAGAAATTACTACAAACTATCTAGAGATGGATTTGAGATTTCATTTCATTTTGAAAATTCAATGAACTAATTTTAGATGATATTCTAGAAGTCAGAATCAAATAGTTAGAAAATAATATGTAGCGCGAAAAGCGAATTAATGGTTTTTACTGATTTTTATCAGTTAACTGTTTTGCCAGTATAGCTGTTCCTCAACTTACAATAGGATCATATCCCAATAAACCCATCTTAAATTAAAAATATCATAAATTAGAACATGCATTTAATACACCTAAACTACTAAACACAGTAGCTCAGCCCAGCCTCCCTTGAACATGCTCTGAACACTTACAAGAGTCTACAGTTGGGAAAAGTCATCTCACACAAAGTTTATTTTATAATAAAGTGTTAAAAATATTTCATATTCAATTAAATACCATATTGAAAGTGATAATTAGAATGGTTGTATGGGTACTCAAAGTACAGTTTCTACTGAATGCCTATTGTATTTGTGCCATCAAAAGTTGGAAAGTTGTTAGGTCAAACCATCTACATATAGATATAGCTTTAAAATTCATAATTTTCTATCACATGGTTTTATGGGAGAAAATATCTTCTCGTATCTCTTATGTTCAATCATATGCTGCTATCAAAGTGTCATCCACATTCCTCACCCAGATTTTATACATATCTTTTTGCACATATATATGTTAAAACTTTAAAATGGCAATGGGGTTTGGGAAATACTATCAAAAAAAGTGATCCCTTGGAATTTGAGGAAAGAGCAGAAGTAGAGGTTCTCTTTGACTTTCTCCCGTCCTACTCCATGAGGCAAACCATGAAAGAATTCTCTACCCTTTCCCTAAAGTGGGCCTGAAGACTTCATTTGAGAGAAGCCTTTTGGTACCCTAAGGAAAGGAACCTCTTTATCCCTAAAGACAAAGGGACACAGAAACGAATCTGAACAAACACCGCTTGCTAAATTCCATTTACTACCATTAGGCCACATCTTCCTTGTCCAATTCCACTTCTGCTTTACTGTCCAGTCTTCATCAAACCAGGCATAATCCACTTACTCCTATCAGACTCTAGCACGTAAGAACTTACTCTCAGAGCTAACGAGCCCTTTAATGTTGACAGTATTTCACAGAAGGAGCGTAAGAAATATAAGCAGGGTGTGCAGTAGATAAAACAATGGGAGGGCTACGGTGGGAGGGAGATGAAAGAGCTGTGGAAAGCACCTGACCATGCACAGTATAGTTGGAGTAGAATCAAAAGGTCTTGCGTGCTTCAAAGTAACAATTGGCGTTGACTTTCAGAGTGTCCTGACCATCATCTAGGAGAAATAACTGTTAATTAATTGATAAATGTATTAGGTTATTTCCTTGATTACCTAAAGTCTTCTGTAAGTAAAATGTTTACTCTAAGAAATGTTGCTATAAAAATTTAAGAATTTCTTTCTTTTTCTTCTTCTTCTTTTTTTAAAGAGATGAGGTCTAACTCTATCATCCAGGCTGGAATGCGGTGGCATAATCATAGCTCACTGCAGCCTTGAACTCCTGTGAGCTCAAGTAGTCCTTCTGTCCCAGCCTTCCAAGTAGCTGAGATGATAGATGAGCCACTGACCCAGTTCTTCCGTCTTTTTCTTTCCATAGTCCTAGATATGCATTACTAACAAGTGTGTTTACCTTATAGAATTCCTTATTCATAAGTATGCTAAAATGATAATTAACTGATTATAAATCAAGGAAGTCAGAAGTGCACAAAGAGTCTTAAGTTTAACTTAAAGTGTTTCACTGATACAACCTTATGATGCTAGCACAGAGCTTACATCAATTTTTATTGCTCAGTGCAGGACTCTCAAAAGATCAACAAACTTCACTTTTCTAAAAGCTGTATCATGTAAAATAATCAGAGTCAGAAATTTGAAAAAGAAATGGGTAACCTCACAAGGAAGTCTAATTTAAATGTTTGAGTTTTCTGTAAGTCCACTCCAAAGAAGTGATTTGCTTTGTCCCCAAACCCCAGACATGAGGGTAGAGTTGGGGAGAAAAAAGAAAGTCAGAAAGAAATAAATGATTGTTAGCAAACTTCTGTTGTAGAAAGGATCAAAAAGATTGGCTGAGAGCATAGACTAAACATGTGCCAACTATAGTTTGATAAAAGTTAATGCAGAGTGGCCTCCCATTTTTACTTCATATCACTAGCAAGAATTTCTTATATGTTTCATTTATGTATAAACTGATATATAACCAGAAAAAGTAAGGGAAAGAGCTGGAGCTTTTAAACATACTAAAACATTGATATTTGAAAGCTGCTTATCATATAGATTTTAAAATTATGAAGTGTACATTGAACTGTTTTCCTATCCTCACTGTAAATTCTACGAAGTATAAACTTTTCTGACTATTTTTTTAGATTTTATTTTATTTTATTTTTTTATTGTTGGGGATTCATTGAGGGTACAATAAGCCAGGTTACACTGATTGCATTTGTTAGGTAAAGTCCCTCTTGCAATCATGTCTTGCTCCCAGAAGGTGTGGCACACACCGAGGCCCCTCCCCTCTCCCTCCTTCCCCTTGTCTGCTAGATTTTTGTGTTTTAGAGGTGAGGGTCTTACTCCTGGACTCAAGCTATCCTCCCTCCTCTGCCTCCTGAGTAGCTTGGGACTACAGGTGTGCACCATCATGCCTGGCTAATTTTTAAGTTTTTTCTTAGAGAAGGGGTTTTGCTGTGTTACCTAGGCTGGTCTCGGACTCAAGTGATCCTCCTGCCTCAGCTTCTCAGTAGCTGGATTACAGGTGCAAGCCACCATACCTCGTAGATATTAAACAGATTTTAATTCTAGACTGAGATTCTCTTGAATTGAAATTTATTGAGAGGGATCTTATTGAAACCTCAGATCTTAAATGTATAATTTCTCGGTATGTGATAAGTTCATACTAAAACATTTTGAGCACCAAGAGAAATGAACATCATTCTCTTAAAGAAAAAAGGTTTAACTGCTAAAACACAAAAAATTCATTTTATCATTGCACGTATAAGCATATACCATCTTTTGGAGAGCTTGTTTTTAAAATATCAGTTAACTAGATGGATGCAGTCCAGAAAAGTGACTTTTAAAACACTGAAACTGAATGTATTTTCCCCACTAGGTTTCAGAGTGAAAAATGTATTCTGAAAGTAACAAAACAGGTAGACCATAAGAAATCCATTAGTTTGAATGCAAAATGGTCATTCACAGAAGAAATGAATAGAAAATGCCCATCTCACATGGTTGTTCATTTTACAGGGAATCTTTCTCTGGAATATGATTGTGGTTAGGGAATCTTCACCAGGTTGTCCTATAGCTCTGTGCAAAATGGACGTATTCCTCAGTGTATAAGGGGTAGCAGAAATACCCTCTTAGATATCCATTCGGAACTGACATAGGGCAGATCTCTTCAGGATATTGTCCTTTCTTTTGCAGACAGATTTCTTGAAAGAGTATCATAGGCCTGATGCCTGCTTCTTTATATTTTCTTATTTATTACTCTAGTTTAATTTGGCTTCACTTTTTTGTTGAAAAGTGTCCTCGAAAACTAAATAGGAGGACATTTTTCTCACCCCTCGTCCCGTGGACTTCTTTGGAGCATCCACTACTAGACTATTGTCACCGTCTTGTGTGTCTTTGTTTTCTGTGACGTTAGGCTCTCCTGATGGTGATGGATATGTGGGGGGTGAATCACAGTTCTGCCTCTTGTTGGCCAATATTCAGTTTCTTTAGGGGAAAATAACTATTTCCTAGAATTTTGAAGGAGAGTGAAAACTGTAAGCAGTGTGAATGTTATGACTGTCCAGCAAACTGGAATTGGTATGCTGTGATTATATTCCCCCCCCCCCCCGGGAAAATTTACACGTGAAACCAAATTATAAGAACGTTACTTGATGAACGTGAAATCAAAGCAAACATACCAAGTTAGATGATTTCCCATTTCTTTATGGAAATGTATTTACTTATTCTTTCCACTTTATATATATATATATGTATTTTTTTAGTCTTTATACTAAATATCTCCCTTCCGATAACATAGTCTTTGTGCAGAATTCTAGATAGTTTTCCACTTTCAGCTTGGCTCTGATTACATTCCATTACCTCTTCCCCGACTCTGTACGCTCCCCCCCAAAACTTCTCTCCCGCAAGCAACACTGACTGTATTTGTGATCACACTTTCATAGAAAAATTTCTTGAGCTACATTTCCTGATGATAATCTGATCGTTTATGTTGTGATGCTTCTTAATTTGCTCTCCAAGGTACGGGTCACCTTAGCATCAACCCCACATGCTCACCACTATTTTATTTTCTCCAAATTAAATGTGATGAGTTTTTTCAACCATTTGGGAAAAGACAGGCCTTTCCTTCTACTAACATGATTGCCTCTAGTTCTGAGCCATTTGCAAAGCTCTAGTTTGTTAACATCCTTCCTAAAATGTGAATTCCACAGCTGAATGTCTTGTTCTTCCCTTATTTTTGGATGCTCCACTGTGCTTCTCTTAATGGCCTCAGGTAAGATTAGTGATTTTTATTTCCAACCAATGCTGCACTTAACTATCATTTTCCACTTTCAACATTTATCAATATTGGCTTTGAGAAATAGCAATAAATCAAAATATCCTAAAATTTTATTCAGTATATGTTATTTTGGATATTGTGGACATTTTAATAGTATTAATTCTTATGATCCATGAACATGGGGTATCATTTATTTGTGTCTTCAATTTTGTCTTTTTTGCAAATTACAGGATTTCCATTTATTTATTTATTTATTCAAAAAATATTTCGAAAAGTAAATTTATTTCAGATTAATGTGAGTGTACAAACAACCAGGTCAAAATCTTTAATTTTGTTAGGTAGAGTCCCTCTTGCGGTTATGCCCCACACACAACCATAAAAACATGTTTAGAGTCTGCATAAATGTTTACCTTTTCCCCTCTGATAACCGAAGAACCCTAGTTAAAGCAATCAGCTCAGCCTTCTGAGTGCCATTGCTTCCAGTACCCATCTTTCCATCATCACTGTGTGTCCAGCCCTTCCAACCCAAGGGCTGTATGATATCTCCTAGCATCATACAGCGCCCCCAACCCCTCTATGCCCATTCAGTCAGAGCACCCCAACCCTTTTCATCTTCCCTCCTCAATTACCCCTTCCCTCAACTTGAATTGAAATGAGTTTTTCTCCTATGTGGGTATGCATCAAATGTTCTACTGCCTTGATAATTGCTTTTTTATTCTTGTGATACTTTACTAAGAAGAATATGTTTCAGCTCCATCCAGGTTAATACAAAGGATGTAAAGTCGGGAGGCCCCTGTGGCTCAAAGAGTAGGATGCTGGCCCCATATGCCAGGGGTAGTGGGTTCAAACCCAGCCCTGGCCAAAAACTGTAAAAAAAAAAAGGATGTAAAGTCTCCATCTTTTCTATGGCTGAATAGTATTCCATGGTGTACATATACCACAGTTTGTTAATGCAGTCCCGAGTTGATGGGCATTTAGGTTGTTTCTACATCTTGTCCTTCAATTTTTTTCACCAATGTTTTATAAATTATAGTGTGCAAAACTTTCACCTCCTTAGTTAAATTTATTCCTAAGTTTTTTTTTTTTTTTTTGATACTATTGTAAATAGGATTGTCTTCTTGGTTTCTTTATTTTAGCTAGGGCATTATTTTTGTATAGTATTGCTACCAAATTTTTTGTGTGCTGATTTTATATACTACAACTTTACTGAATTCATTTATTAAACTTTACTGAATAGTTTTTTTGTGGAATCTTTGGGGTTTTTTAAATATATATTATCATGTCATCTATAAACAGATAATTTTATTTCTTCTTTTTCATTTTGATGACTTTTCTGTCTTTTTCTTATCTGGTTGCTCTTGCCAGTACTTGCAATACTGTATTAAATAAAAATGGGCATCTCGGTTTTATACTGGGTCTTAGGGAAAAGGCTTTCAGTTGTCCTTCATTGATTATGATGTTAGCTGTAGATTTTCAACAGTGGTCTTAATATGTTGAGGAACTTTCCTTCTATATCTAAATTGTGAAGAATTTTTATCAAAAAAGAATGTTAAACTTTATCAAATGTTTTTTCTGTGTCAGTCAAGATGATCACTGGGCTTTTATCTTTCATTCTGTTAATATGATGTATCACATTAATTGATTTGCATATATTAAACTAGCCTTACATGTTAGGGATAAATCTCACTTGGTTATGATGCATAATCCTTTGGCTGTATTGTTGAATTTGGTTTTCTTATATGTTATTGAGGGTTTTTACATCAATGTTTATCAGAGATATTGACCTGTTGTATATTTTTTTTCACGGAGTGTCTTTGTCCAGCTTAGCTGTCAAGGTGATAGTGATCTCATAAAATATTTTTGGAAGTATTTTTTTTTTAGCTCTATCTTTTGGAAGAGTTTAAGAAGTATTGGTAATAACTTTATTTGTGTGGGGTAGAATTCATCCATGAGCCATCTGGTCCTGGACTTTTCTTTATTGAAAAATGTTTAATTACTACTTCTATTTTTCCACTTCGATTTTTCTGTTCAAGCTTCTTTTTTTCCTGATTCAACTTTTCTAAGATTTTTTTAAAGATATCCATTTTTCTCTAGGTTATCCAATTTGTTGGATCTAATTATTCATAACAGTCCCTTTTGATCCTTTTTATTTTTGAGGTGTCTATTAAATTTATGCACATTCACTCTTTCTAGACATGGGTGTATTGACTTTGTTTATTTTTTTCTTTTTTTCTGTTGCTATTTTAATTTATTTTTTCTTTATTAAATCATAACTGTGTACATTACTGCATTTATGGGGGCAATGTGCTAATTTGATATACAAAGTGGAATGCTTTCATCAAACGAATTAACATAACCATCACCTTGCTTATTTATTTGTTGTGGTAAGGCATTTATACTCTATTCTTAATAGTTTTGAAATGTACCATTGCATTTGCACATGACGTGAGGTCCCACCAAATACCTTCCCTCCTCCCAAACTTTCCCCTTCCTTCCTTCTGTCTGGACTATTGTTATGTTTTATCATTTGTATGAATTTGTAGGTGATTATATATTGGTTTTAGAGTAGTATTGAGTACATTGGATACTTTTTCTTCCATTCTTTTTTTTTTCATTTTTCAGTGTTTTTATTTATTTATTTATTTTTTGCCATTGTTGTTATAGCTGGCCCAGGCTGGGCTCAAGCCTGCCAGCCTGAGATACTTTACTAAGTAGAATATGTTCCAGCTTCATCCAGGTAAACATAAAACATGTAAAATCTCCATCTTTTTTATGGCTGCATAGTATTCCATGGTATACATATACCACAATTTGTTAATCCATTCATGAGTCGATGGGCACTTGGGCTACTTCCATGGCTTGGCAGTTATGAATTGGGCTGCAATAAACATTCTGGTTCTGGTGCAAATGTCTTTGTTGTAAAATGATTTTTGATCACCTGGGTATATACCTAGTATAAGAATTGCAGGATTGAACGGTAGATCTAATTTTAGTTCCTTGAGTGTTCTCCAAACTTCTTTCCAAAAAGGCTGTATTAGCTTGCATTCCCATGCAGTGTAGAAGTGTTCCCTTCTCTCCGCATCTAGGCCAACATCTGTAGTTTTGGGATTTTGTGATGTGGGCTAATCTTACTGGAGTTAGATGATATCTCAAAGTAGTTTTGATTTGCATTTCTTTGATGATTAAAGATGATAAGCATTTTTTCATGTGGTTATAGGCCATGGGCCTATTTTCAGAGAAGTTTCTGTTCAAGTTTCTTGCCCTCAGAGAAATGGGGTTATTTGTTCTTTTTTTTTTTTTTTGGCCGGGGCTAGGTTTGAACCCGCCACCTCTGGCATATGGGACTGGCGCCCTACTCTTGAGCCACAGGCGCCACCCTACTTGTTCTTTTTTTATTGTTTAGTTTGAGTTCTCTGTGGATTCTAGTTATCAGACCTTTGTCAGAAACATAAACTGCAAAAATCTTCTCCCATTCTGAGGGCTATCTGCTTGCTTTACTTACTGTGCTCTTGGCTGTGCAGAAGCTTTTTAGTTTGATCAGATCCCAGTAATATATTTTGGTGTTGCTTCAATTGCCATGGGGGGGTCCTACTCATAAAATATTTTTCCCAGGACAATTTCTTCAAGTGTTTTCCCTGCATTCTCTTCTAGTATTTTTATAGTTTCATGTCTTAAGTTTAAATCTTATCCAGTGAGAATCAATTTTTGTTAATGGTGAAAGGTGGGGGTCCAGTTTCAGTCTTCTACAGGTTGCCAGCTAGTTCACCGTGCACCATTTGTTAGAGAATCATTCCCCCAATGAATGCTTTTGATAGGCTTATCAAAGATCAAATGATGATAAGTGGCTGTGTTCATTTCTTGGTTCTCTATTCTATTCCATAAATCTACCTCTCTATTTTTGTGCCTGTACCATGCTGTTTTGATCACTATAAATTTATAGTATAGCCTGAAGTCTGGTAATGTGATACCACCTGATATGTTTTTATTTCTTTTTCTTTTTTTTTTTGAGATAGAGTTTCACTATGTTGCTCTGGGTAGAGTGCCGTGGCGTCATAGCCTACAACAATCTCAAACCCTGGAGCTTAAGTGATTCTCTTGCCTCAGCCTCCCAAGTAGCTGGGACTATAGGTGCCTGCCATAATACCCAGCCATTTTTCGGTTGCAGTTGTCATTGTCGTTTGGTAGGCCTGGTCTGGATTTGAACCCACCAGCTCCGGTGTATGTGGCTGGCACTCTAGCCACTGAGCTACAGGTGCCAAGCCATGATTTGTTTTTATTTCTGAGCAATGTATTGGCTATTTGAGGTTTTTAATGATTTCATATAAAATGAAGTACTATTTTTTCAAGCTCTTTAAAGTATGACAATGGTGCTTTAATAGGGATTACATTCAATCTGTAGATTGCTTTGGGTAGTATGGACAATTTAACAATGTTGATTCTTCCCAGCCATGACCATGGTATGCTTTTCCATTTGTTAACATCTTCAGCTATGTCTTTTCTTAGAATTTCATAATTCTCTTTATAGAGATCTTTCACGACCTTTATTAGGTAAATTCTCAGATACTTCATCTTCTTTGGGACTACCGTAAAAGAAAGAGACTATATTTTCAGCCTGACTGTTGTTGGTATATATAAAAGCTACTGATGAGTAAGTATTTATTTTGTATCCTGAGAGTCTGCTGTATTCCTTGACCACTTCTAAGAGTTTTGTAGTTGAGTCCCTGGGGTTTTCCAGGTATAGGATCATATCGTCTACAAAGAGTGAGAGTATAATCTCCTTTGACCCCATTTGGATACCGTTGATCGCCTTCTCTTGCCTGATTGCAATGGCTAAGACTTCCATTACTATGTTGATTAGTGGTGGAGACAATGGGGCATTCTTGCTTAGTTCCAGATCAGAGTGGAAATGTTTTCAATTTTACTCATTCAATATAATATTGGCTGTGGGCTTGCTGTTGATGGCCTCTATCAGTTTAAGAAATGACCCATCTAAGCTATTTTCTTAAGTGTTCTGATCATGAAAGGATGCTGGATATTCTCAAAAGCCTTTTCTGTATCAATTGAGAGAATCATATGGTCTTTCCTTTTTTTTTATTTATGTGATGTATTATGTTTATGGATTTACATATGTTGAATCAACCTTGTAACCCTAAGATAAAACCAATCTGATCCTGGTGCATAATGTTTTTGAAGAGTTGTTGAATTCTGTTTGCTAGGATCTTATTGAATATTTTTGCATAGATATTCATTAATGATATTTGTCTATAGTTTTCTTTCTTTGTTGGGTCCTTTCCTGGTTTGGGGATCAGGAGGATATTTGCTTCATAGAATGTGTTGGGAAGTATTCCTTCTGTTTCTATGTTTTGGAAACAGTTATGTAATATAGGTACTAGTTCCTCTTTAATGGTTTGGTAGAATTCTGATGTGAAGCCATCTGGTCCCAGACTTCTCTTTTTTAGATTTTGTATAGTTGATGCTATTTCAGTGCTTAATATAGGTCTGTTCAAAATTTCTAATCTTTTTGGCTGAGTGTAGGAAGGTGGCATGCTTTCAGATATTGGTCCATTTCCTTCAGATTTTCATATTTCTGAGAATAGAGTTTTTTGTAGTAATCATTGTGGATTTTGATTTCTGAGGTGTCGTTATTTCTCCTTTATCATTTCTGACTGACAATATTAGAGATTTTACTTTTCTGTTTCTGGTTAGGTTAGCCAAAGGTTTATCAATGTTATTAATCATTTCAAAAAACCAACTTTTTATTTCATTGATCTTCTGAATGATTCTTTTTTCAATTTCATTTAATTCTGCCCTAATTTTGGTTCTTTTCTTCTGCCGGGTTTGGAGTTGGAATGTTCTTCCTTTTCCAGTTGCTTGAGAAGACCCATTAAGTTGTTAGCTTCCTCTCTTTCTGTTTTTTTTTGATGAAGGCTTCCAGCCATATAAATTTTCCTCTTAGGATTGCCTTTGCAGTATCCCACAGGTTTGGATAATTTTGTTTCAAAAGTTTGGTGATTTCCTTCTTAATCTCATCTTTGACCCACCTATCATTCAGCACAAGGTTATTTAGTTTCCATGACTTTGTTTGAGTATGAAGATTCTTGTTGCTGTTGAGTTCAACTTTTATTCTGTGATGGTTCAAGAAGATACAAGGAGTAATTTCTATTCTTTTATATTTGTTGAAGTTAGACTTGTGTCCTAAGATATGATCAATTTTGGAGGATGATCCACACGCTGATGAGAAGAATTTGATTCTGTTTTATTAGAATGAAATGTTCTGTAGATGTCTCTTAAGTCCATTTGTTATAGGGTCAAGTTTACGTCCATTATTTCTTTGTTTAGTTTCTTCTTGAAGGATCTATCCAACACTGTCACAGGGGTGTTAAACTCTCCAACTATTATAGTGCAGGAAGATATCAAATTGTTCATATCTGTTAGGGTTTGCTTTATAAATTGAGGAGCATTCTGGCAGAGCACATGAATGTTAATTATCGAAATCTCTTCATGTTGAATATTTTCCTTGACAAATATGTAGTGACCATTGTTATCTTTGCTTATCTTTGTTGGTTTAGAACCTATTATATCTGCAAATAAAATTGTAACCCCTGCTTTTTTCTAATTTCCATTTGCTTGTATTATAGATGGCCATCCCTTTATCCTGAGTCTTTTTTTATTCTTTAAGGTAAAATGAGAGTCTTGTATGCAACAGATATCTGCTCTGAGTTTATGTATACAGTCAGCCAACCTGTGCCTTTTTAGAGGACAATTGAAGTTATTCACATTAATTGAGAGAATTGATAAGCATGGTAGTATTTTGGGTGTCATGTTTTTCAAATGTCCAGTGGATATTTTTAATCCTTTCACTGTTGTGGAAGTTAGGTTTTATTCAAAAATTTCTGGGTGAGTTTACTTTGGTGGTAGACCATTGTGCTTATCATTATGGAGGATGAGTTTGAGAATATCCTGAAGAGCTGGTTTAGTTATGGCAAATTTCTTCAACATGTGTAAGTTAGTATAGTATTCAATTTCTTCATCACAAATGAAATTCAGTTTAGCTGGATACAGGATCCTGGGCTGAAAGTTGTTTTGTTTTAGGAGATTGAATGTCAATGACCATCCTCTTATGGCCAGAAAGTTTTCAGCTAAGAGATCTATAGTAATTCTAATATTTCTCTCTTTGTAGGTAATGCTTTTCTTATGTCTGGCTGCTTGCAGAATTTTCTCCTTCATATTAATTTTGGCAAAGTTAATTACAATATGTCTAGGAGATGCTTTGTTTGGATTGAGTCTTGCTGGGGTTCTGAACCTGTCTACTATCTTAATTTCTGTATCTCTTGCAATGCTTGGGAAATTCTCCTCCATAATCTATTGGAGTACAGCATCTGTGCCTTTAGGACCATCCTCTTCTCCTTCAGGGATTCCTTTAAGATGAATGTTTGATCTTTTTGAGTGGTCCCACAACTCTCTCAGGGAATGATCAGTTTTTACTCTCCAATTGTCTGCCTCTTTGAGCGTTTGAGAACATTAAAAAGCTTTGTCTTCAATTTCAGAGATCCTTTCTACTGCCTGTTCAACTCTATTACTGGGTTATTCTACTGTATTTTGGAGCTCTTCCAATAACTTTTTCATTTTCTTGAGCTCTGCTATCTCTTTTCTCATTATGTCCTTATCTTGGTGATTTTGTCTTTGCATTCATTAATTTCTTGAGACATCTTTTGCACAACTCTTTGTATTTCTTTTCCATCTTTTTCTCCATTCTGTTCATTTTATTTGCCATCCATATTCTGAATTCTATTTCTGACGTTTCAGCCATTTGTTTATAAATGGCATCTTCTGATGTATTTCCTTTGTCATTCCTTGGGGGAGTTGATCTACTCTGATTATTCATGTTGTCAGAGTTCTTCCATTGGTTCTACCCTATGATTATTTTCTGCAGTCTGGCTAGTAAAACTGGTCGGGTGAGATTGTTTTGAGGGTTCCAGGACTTGTAGCTAACCAGCTGTTTACCATAGAGCTTGGATTGGTTATTGTGGCTTTTTCCCTATAGTGTTACAAAGGTCCTTTTCAGACCTGCAGTCAGAGACTCTGAGGACCTGATGTGATAGGGCTAGCTGGTTCTGCCTTGTAGTCAGGCAGCCTCTATCCAATCCTAATCTCTGCTGGGGAGAGATATGAGCAACTAAGACACCCCATCCCCCACCAGGGAGGAGGAGGAGAATCAATCCCTCCCACTTGAACACAACCACAGCTCAACCTTAGAGGGTCCCTGGGTGGCCAGCCTAGGTCTAGGGGTCCAATCTGTTTGTCCTAGGCAGCATAATCACTGCTCAACTAGGAGAATTCATATAGTGTCTAGCAACCTGATGAGAGGGATCCATAGGCAGTTCCGTCCCAGAAAATCGAGAAGCTGGAGTGTGGTTCTCTCCAGTGCTAAATGGAGTCAGGAAGGCCCACCCAGCCAAAGAGTCAGTTCAGGGGGGGTTGGGACCTCCGTCCCCACTGCAGCTTCACCTCACCACTGATAACTCTGCAGGGCTGTGGCCCATCTCCCTTCAGTGAGCAAAGATGCTAGGGATATGCACCTGCCAGAGTCAAAGGGGAGTCAGTGCATCCTCCTGTACTTCACTCTCCCACTGGGGCAACCTCAAGGAACTGAAGCCTGGTTCCCTCCAGTGCTCAGTGGCATCTAGGGCTTCACCAGAGTTAGTCCCAGGGTGTGATCACTGCCCTCCGCGGGTGGGTACTGTTGCAGCATGTATTTTTCTCCCACAGAGTCTATGTCTCTGTCCCATCTGCACTTTGCCACCGGCATACCCAGAGGTTGAGGCCTGCCTCCTTCTGGTGATTAACAGAAATGGGAAGTGTTCCTCCAAAATCGAAGCCAGGGCATGAACCTTGCTGCTGGGTACTGTCATGTTGCCACATTTCTCCCTCTCCCGCGTGTCTCTCTCTCTGTGCCCCCGACATCCACATCACTGTTACAGTGAAGTTGCGCAGTGGCCCAGGCAATGCCCAGACCTCTCGAGGAATTGCCAAACACTCTAGCTATGCAGGGGACAGGCTTTCAGACCACCAGGTAAGGTGGGGAAGGGTGGACTAGGAGTTCAGAATTGTGGAGAAAATATCCGTTAAATTTTATTCTGGGCAGGAGAATGCCTAGGCTCACATGTGGGACGTCTGGGGAGAAGGAGTCATGGTGTTTAGTGCCTCTCTCCCTTGAGATAAAATAAGAGGTCTTCCGAACAGTGCTCACTTGTAGAGAGCACACAGTGAGCCACTCTCTTGGGGGAGGGGGTCTCTCGTCCTCTTGGTGATGGGTTTTGTACCTGGAGTTTGTTTCCTTGGAGTCATAGCTAGCCTCACTAGGGATGATGTTCACTCATCAATCTTCTTTCTTAGCTCAGCTCCTGACTGTCAGCTTCATTGAGTTCATTCTGTCCATTATATTTCTCTCTGGATGGACACCTCTGTTGAAAGCTGGCTTCAGTCGGCCATCTTACCACCTCCTTTGTTTATTTTTTTCAAAGAACCAACTCCATTATATTTGAATTTTCTGTGATTTTTCTTTAATGGTATTTATTATTTCCTTCCTTCTGCTAATTTGTAGTACAGTTTGTTCTTCATCCTTGAGGTCTAATGTTAGTCTATTTACTTGGAATCTTTTTTCCTTTCATTTCCTCTTAGAACTGCTTCCTATATACCATATAGATTTGGGGTTTTTTTCCTGCAAATTGCCTTTTTTTAAACAAATGATTTGCATTTAATTACAAATACTGTGTGCAACGATGCCTTCTTTTGCAAATAATGACAAATTTTAAAGATGTGATTTGTCCAAGATATTTGAAAAAAAGAGAACAAAGCCTGATTTTTTTTTAATATTTAAAAAAATCAATTTTTTCCCTAACCTTTCAAAGATTAAGTTTGAAGGTATGACTCAATTATAGAACAGAAAGTATGAGAAAAAGAGAAAGAGAGAGACCAGACTTAGAGCTGCTTTAAATACCTTTTGATAATTTTTTTGATGTCAGCTTTCCTTTCTGGAATTTCACCAAATAACTGGATTTAAAATATTTCTAATGAGGGTGGCGCCTGTGGCTCAGTGAACAGGGCGCTGGCCCCATATACTGAGGGTAGCGGGTTCAAACCCGGCCCCCACCAAACTGCAACAAAAAAATAGCCAGGCATTGTGGCAGGCGCCTGTGGTCCCAGGTACTCGGGAGGCTGAGGCAGGAGAATCGCCTAAGCCCAGGAGTTGGAGGTTACTGTGAGCTGTGTGACGCCACGGCACTCTACTGAGGGCCATAAAGTGAGACTCTGTCTCTACAAAAAAAAAAAAAAAAAATATTTCTAATGAACTGATTCATGAGGGGGGATACGTATCAAACATAGTATAAACTTTATTATAAACAATTATGCATATCAAAGGATGCTAACTTCAAAATGATACCAAAAAAGTGAGGAAAAAACCTGAATTACAGAAAAGGAAGTCAAATTTATTTAATGAAAAACTAGAAATAAAATTAGCAAACACACACACAAAAAACACAGCAGCACTATGTAATGACTCACAAAGGGGAGATGCAGTGGTCCAAGACCACCCAAGATAGCTTGCCAGTTCAAGAGAAGAAAACCCTCACATGCACACGCTCACATACATAGACACACACACGTAAGCACACACACTTTTGCTCACACACACGTTTGCTCACTTACACAAGCACTCATACACACATACACAAACAAGCACATGTTTGCTCCCTCACACAAAAGCACACATGTTCGTTTACTCACAAGCACACACATGCTCACATGTACACCTACAAACAAAAAAACAAACGCAGTATTTTCAAGCAATACAATCTACAACAAACACAAAACTCAGAATTATTTTACAGTGCTTCCTTTTTTAATACAAAAAATGCCCATCTTGGGTGTGTGTGTGTGTGTGTGTGTATATATATATATATGATTTATATTTCGGTGGTTTACTGTTGACTTATTTTTAAATATATTAGTGTAACTACATGTAACTGCTCCCTGTATTTAACAGCCTTTTATTTACCTTCATGTATCTATTTTCCACCTACCAAAAGAGTTTCAGGCTGGCAAGTACATGGGTGCCTCATTTTCTGTGAATACCAAAAGAGTTTCAGGGTGGCAAGTACATGGGTGCCTCATTTTCTGTGAAATTGAATGTGATAGTTCTAAATACTGTCCAAAAAATGTCTGATTTTCATTTCAACATATGGAAATAGTTACATTGTTGTCTAAATTGTCATTTTCTGCAAAAAGCTGTGCAACGTTGGTATCAAAGACTAGGCAGTCACTATTCTGGCTGTTGCAATTTCCTCATGAATAGACCGAAAAGTTGCTTCTCAAGTCAACTGCTGTATATGACCATTTAGCTCAAGTTGGCGAGTAAAATTTTCAGCTTGCTTGCATGTTCCTATCAGTTGTACAATTGCAAAGAACTGCCGGTAACCATTGTATTTTTCCTGTTTCTCCAAGACTAACATGAAGTGAAAGCCAGAACAGGACTGCATCATCCGCCAGTTAACCATACCTTCAGTAAACCACTGAATTATTTGTGTCTGTAGCAAAGAAAACTATTCTTTCCCTGTAGTGCTGTAAGGGACTTACACTGGCGCATCAGATGGGACAGAAGGGCATCCAAATGGTGAGCGTTGCCATTTATAGGAAACACTGGGGCACCGACTGGAGTAAGGTTTAAACTCACAGAGCTCTTCATAGTCTGCTTTTTCTGTGGGCGGCAGAATTATTCCACATCCAGAAGAGGCATATTTACAAGGGAAAAGCACTGAATAGTCCACTTTCTCCATAGCCAAGTTGCGAATGGATCCCAGTGGGTGCCAGTTGGTACAAACACGTTGGCCACTCTGACATTTAAGGATGCATGGTAACACATAGTCAAAGCAGACTGGACACTCAGAAAGTCTGGCCAGCCACTGCTGGATGCAGTTGTGCCAGTCAGGGAAGGCATGCTCTCTGGTGGTGGACACTTTGAGGTACTAGTAGGTAATTCTGTGGCAGTCTGACGGCTCATTTCTTATAAACAAGTACTTTCAAACTGCAGGAGTACCCAGGACAGAGCATTCCCGGAAGATACCTGCTGGTGGGTCTTGGTCTCTGAGTACTGGAGCCTCATTGTCAGCTGCCCGGAGCAGCTTCTGCCTCTGTGATGCTTGCTCCTGCCTCTTTTGGGGGTTTTTCATCACATAGGTTTTGCTATCTTGTGTTTCCATTGTTGTCTGTCTCAAGATAATTTTTAATTTTTGTTTTGACCTCTTCTTTGACCCATTGGTGTTCAGGAACATGTTGTTTAATTTCCACATACTTGGGAATTTTCCAAAATTCTTCCTGTTATTGATTTCTGGTTTCATGCTAGTGTGATCAGAAACAATACTTGATATGATTTTTATCTTCTTAAATTTGTTAAGACTTTTTTTTTTTTTTTTTTTTTTTTGTAGAAACAGAGTCTTACTTTATGGCCCTTGGTAGAGTGCCGTGGCCTCACCCAGCTCACAGCAACCTCCAACTCCTGGGCTTAAGCGATTCTCTTGCCTCAGCCTCCCCAGTAGCTGGGACTACAGACGCCTGCCACAATGCCCGGCTATTTTTTGGTTGCAGTTTGGCCGGGGCTGGGTTCGAACCCGCCACCCTTGGTATATGGGGCCGGCGCCTTACTGACTGAGCCACAGGCGCCGCCCAATTTGTTAAGACTTTTATTGTGGCCTAACATATGATCTGGGGAATATTATATGTACACTAGAGAAGAATGTATATTCTGTTGCTTTTGGATGGAAAGTTCTGCAAGTATCATCTGTTAGGTCCATTTGGTCTAAAGTACATTCAAGTCCTTTCTTTATTAATTTTCTGTCTGGTGGGGTATTGAAGTCCTCTACTACTGCTACTACTACTATTATTATTGCTGTTATCTTTAGAGAAAGAGTCTTATTCTGGTGCCCAGGCTGAAGTGCAGTGGCATGATCATAGTTCACTGTAACCTCAAACTCCTGGGCTCAAGCAATCCTTCTACCTCAGCCCCGTAAGCAGCTGGGACGATAGGCACATAAGAGCACACCTGGATAATTTAAAAAATATAGTTTTTAGAGATGGGGTTTACTATTTTCCCCAGGTTACTCTTGAACTCCTGGCCTCAAGTGATCCTTCCACCTTACTGAATTGCTATCTATTACTTCAATTCTATTAATATTTTCTTATGTTTAGGTGCTCCAATGTTGGATACACACACACAATTGTTATGTCCTCTAGATTAATTTACCTCATAATAGTAAATAATGATCTTCTTTGTCTCTTGTGACAGTTTTTAACTTGAAGTCAATTTTATCTGATACAAGTATAACTCTGTTTTGGTTATTATTTACAAGGAATATCTTCCTTCTCTTAATTTTTAGCCCATGTATGTTCTTAAAGCTAACATGAGTCTCTTGTAGGTGGCAAATAGTTAAATATTTTTTGATCTACTTAGTTGCTCTATATCTTTTGACTGGAGACTTTAATCCATTGACATTGAAGGTTATTTATTTATTTAGAGACAGAATCTCACTATGCTGCCCTTGGTAGAGTGCTGTGGTGTCACAGCTCACAGCAACCTCAAATTCTTGGGCTTAAGTGATTCTCTTGCCTTAGGCTCCCAAGTAGCTGGGACCACAGGCACCTGCCACAATGCCCAGCTATTTTTTTGGTTGCAGTTGTCATTGTTGTTTAGTAGGCCCAGGCTGGGCTCAAACCTACCAGCCTTGGTGTATTTGGCCAGCTCCCTACTTACTGAGCTATGGGTGCTGAGCCTATTCAAGGTTATTATTAGTAGGTCAGGACTTACTATTCCCATTTTGTTAATTGTTTTCTTGTTGTTTTTAGATCCCTAGATTATTTCTTGCTGTCTTGTCCATCTCTATGATTTGGTAGTTTTCTTTAGAGCTAAGCTTTGTTTTCTCTTCTTGTTTTGTTTGTGTGTTTGCTATAGACATAAATATCCTAGTGTGTAATAGACTGTTTTTAAACTGATAATAATTTAACTTTGGTCACATACAAATAATATAGACTTATATCCTCTTCCCCTCACAATTTATACTTTCATTGTCACAATTTGTATCTTTTAATATTGCATATTCCTTAAGAACTTAGTGTAGCTATAGTTATTTTTTACTTTTTTGCTTTTAATTTTCTTTTTTTTTTTCTTTTGGTAGAGACAGAGTCTCACTTTATGGCCCTCGGTAGAGTGCTGTGGCCTCACACAGCTCACAGCAACCTCCAACTCCTGGGCTTACGCGATTCTCTTGCCTCAGCCTCCCGAGTAGCTGGGACTACAGGCGCCCGCCACAACGCCCGGCTATTTTTTGGTTGCAGTTTGGCCGGGGCCGGGTTTGAACCCGTCACCCTCGGTATATGGGGCCGGCACCTTACGGACTGAGCCACAGGCGCCGCCCTTCACTTTTAATTTTCATACTATAGATTGTTAAGATTTGCATGCCACAATTATGATAATGAGGTATTCAGAATTTATCTATGTATTTACCTCTACTAGTGAGTTTTATACTTTCATGTTTTTGTGATAGTAATTATCATTCTTTCATTTCTGTTGGAAGAACTCTCATAAGCATTCCTTGTTCAACAGGTCTAGCAATGATGAATTCCCTTAGCTTTTGTTTATTTGGGAAAGACTATTTCTCCTTCATTTCTGAAGAAATACTTTGTTTGATGTAGTGTTCATTGCTGATAGTTTTTATTTTTTTCTTTCTGCATTTTAAGGATTATCATCTCATTTTCTCTTGGTCTGCAGGTTTCTGCTCAGAAACTACTGGTAATCTAAGGAGATGCCTTTGTATGTCACTTGATGCATTTCTTTTGCTGCTTTTAAAATTATTTTTGTCTTTATAATGTACCTCAATGAGAACCTCCTTGGATTGAATCTTTTTTTTTTTTGTGGGGGGGTTTAAATTAAATCATAGCTGTGTACATTAATGTAATCATGGGGCACCATACACTGGTTTATAGACCATTTGACACATTTTCTTTTATTTTTTTTTCCGTTTGACACATTTTCATCACACTGGTTGACATAGCCTTCCTGGCATTTTCTTAGTTATTGTGTTAAGACATTTATATCCTACATTTACTAAGTTTCACATGTACCCTCGTAAGATGCACTGCAGGTGTAATCCCACCAATTACCCTCCCTCTGCCCATATTACCCTCTCCCTCCCCTCCCTCTCCCTATTCCCCATATTCTTGGGTTATAACTGGGTTATAGCTTTCATGTGAAAGTCATAAAATTAGTTTCATAGTAGGGCTGAGTACATTGGATACTTTTTCTTCCATTCTTGAGATACTTTAGTAAGAAGAATATGTTCCAGCTCCATCATGTAAACATGAAAGAGATAAAGTCTCCATCTTTCTTTAAGGTTGCATAATATTCCATGGTGTACATATACCACAATTTATTAATCCATTCGTGGATCGATGGGCACTTGGGCTTTTTCCATGACTTAGCAATTATGAATTGGGCTGCAATAAACATTCTGGTACAAATATCTTTGTTATAATGTGATTTTTGGTCTTCTGGGTATATACCTAATAGAGGAATTATAGGATTGAATGGCAGATCTATTTTTAGATCTCTAACTGTTCTCCAAACATCTTTCCAAAAGGAATGTATTAATTTGCATTCCCACCAGCAGTGTAGAAGTGTTCCCTTTTCTCCACATCCATGCCAACATCTCTGGTCTTGGGATTTTGTGATATGGGCTAATCCTACTGGAGTTAGATGATATCTCCAAGTAGTTTTGATTTGCATTTCTCTGATGATTAAAGATGATGAGCATTTTTTCATATGTCTGTAGGCCGTGCACCTGTCTTCTTCAGAGAAGTTTCTCTTCCAGTCCCTTGCCCAGCCTGCGATGGGATCACTTGTTCTTTTCTTGCTTATACGTTTGAGGTCTCTGTGGATTCTGGTTATTAAACCTTTGTTGGAGACATAACCTACAAATATCTTCTCCCATTCTGAGGGCTGTTTGCTCGCTTTACTTACTGTGTTCTTGGCTGTGCAGAAGCTTTTTAGTTTGATCAGGTCCCAGTAGTGTATTTTTGAAGCTGCTTCAATTGCCTGGGGGGTCCTCCTCATAAAATAGTCCAATCCCAGGGATGCAGGGTGCTGAGACTGGCCCAGAGGATGGAGTAGAACAGTCAGCTGAGGCTCTATTTTCCCAGAGGCTATGTACCACTTTTATCTGAGGTGCTTGGGGGCATAGTTGCTCTGCTGGGCCACAGCCCTGGTTTCCTGCTTTGGCTTGGGAGCTTGGGAATATGGGGCTGCACTGCTTGCCTTGGGCTCTGGGTCCTCAGGAGGTGAGGTACTGAGATGCCAGTGGTGGTGCTGTTCTTCTGGGCCCAGGCTCTAGATCCCCAGAGGCTGGGGTGCCAGGGGCCATTGCTGCTCTGCAGAACCGTACGTCTGTGTTCCTGGGGACTGAAATGCACAACTACTCTGTTGGACCTGGGCTTCCATGATGGGCTAGAAACTGCACCAGCTCTACTAGGCACAGCAGCTCCACTGGCTTAGATTTCTAGGTAGCAGGGCATTGGGTTTTAGGTGCCAGAGGTGCAGCTGTTCCACTGGGCCCAGGCTCTGAGAAGCTGGGGGATGGGGCACAGCAGCATTGGAATGGGGGGAAATTGTTTTCCCCTGAGCTGATTCCAGGGCCTTGACAGCACCAGCAGCTCAGCTGCAGAATGGCATCCCACAATGTGTGCAAACACCGAGCAATGAAGGCTCACCTTGGGAATGAAGGGATGTGGTGGCTCCTTTCCCCCAGAGCAGCAGGAACTCTAGCAGAGGCTCTGGTTTCAAGATGACAAAGTGCCGTAGCAGCGTGGGCTATGGGATAGTGAGAGGCACCGTGTTCTCCCCCTCTGGAGTAATGCAGCCGTGTGAACTCTAGAAGCTCCTTCAGCTGGGCCCAGGGCCTGTGAGGACTGCAGGATCCTTTCATAGCAAAGACTGCATTTATTCACAGCAGGGATGGGGGCTGCAGCCTCCGTCCCCCACTTCCCTTTCCCCACAGGGAGAAGTCCTCCCTGTTTCTGAGCTGATTCTGGGTGGCGGTGGGGGGTGTAAAGTGTTTCTCTTGTGACCATGTTCTGAGCTTTTGTATTCCACGTGGTCCCCACTTTCTCTTGCTGTTTCTGTGCTCCACTGTTCAGCTGTAGTCACACTGGTTGGAATTTATTCATTGTTTTGGTCCTTTTTTTGTAGGGAGAATGAGCATTATATACGTCTAGTGAGCCATTTTGTTATTCTTCTTGTATGTTTTCACTGTAAAACACTCTCACCAGGAAAGTATGGGCAGGGAGTTTAAAAACCCTGAGACAGTGGGATGGGGAGAAAGGCCATAGCTGCAGGGTGGAGGTTTCATTATTTAGAAGTTCTCTTAAGAGCAGAAGTTTCTTTCCAAGTGAAAGGAAATGCTCCTTCTCTGGCAGCCTGGTCAGCTGCCCCTACACAGCAGGGATAATCTACCTATTCCCTTCTGTGTTTGCTGCTAAATTTATAAACATTGAGGCACTGTTTAAGTTAGCCTTAGGAAGCCTGCATCTCTAAAGAAAGCTAAATCATAAATGTTTCTGGTGGTTTTATATTTCACCATTTTGTGTAACTTTAGGGAGAACTGTTTATTTTCTATTTGTGACTCCCTCTCTTGCAAAAGTTAAACTTTATTCCATAACAGCCTCAAAACAGATCTTATAGCAGGTTTCTGAATTTTAATCTAGTTTGATTGAGTTGATTTATATAATCAAAATATTCTTTTCACATTAGTTTCTAGTTTTACCTTTGTAGTGTTGTGGAGCTGAAAAAAAGTGTGTAATAAGAAACACACTATTTAAAAGATATCCCCCAGAACCTTCAGTATTTACGGTGTTATAAAAATGGACATCAATTCCCAGCTGGGCTTTATCCAAGTTTCACTATACAGATGGTGTATATATTGCCCTCCAAATCCCTGTGGGAGAAGATTTATAATTTCTTTCTTCTTCCCCCCTTTATAACTTGTTTTAATGTCTAACAGTCATCATATCCAGGAATTTTTTTTCTCATGTCTCACTAAAATACACATATTAATCTTATTTCTTTGCCATTCAGTCTCAGTTGAGGTAAGAAGTGGCAGTTGGCAGTTATTATTACTCTTATTTTTCTTTATCTGTTGAAAGATAATGCTTTACCAATTGTACAAATCAGTGACAACAAAGTCAAATTTCCTAGAGAAGAATACACATCTATTCATTCTACATGAGACAGATATTATTCTCTTTCAGAACCAAGATAATATTTAAAAGGTGATACAAGCATAGGCATCTAGAAAATTCAAATGATAATGTATGTAAAATAAAAAGTGAATGCATAATCTTCTACTTCCCTCCGTCATCCTCTTCTTTAAAGTAACTTTTTAATTTTTTTCCTTTCTTTTAAAAAAGAAATTAGTATCTTTTCTTCTAAGAATTTTTTTTCTTTGTTATTTGTCAATTTCAAAATAATTTATTGGGGGCAGAGCATGATGGCGTATGGGAAAGACATTTAGTGGTGCTTTCCTGGAACAACTGGTGAGGGGGAGAGGGGTCATACCTGCAGTGAGGAATTTGTGTGTAGTTGTGGCTTGGGGTGAGCAGCAAGGAGGTGAACTACTGGATTCAGTGTGCAAGCCACAGATGTGGAGACCTAACATCCCAAGCGAGGTTCTGGGAGCCTGTCCTGGCTGCAGTGGTGGCCAGCACCTCCACACAGGTCCCAGAAGAAGCCTTTTGCAGTTTTCGGTTCTTGGGAGAATAGAGGCATTGCGTGGAAAGATTGAAGGAGGGTGCTCTCCTGAGTGGTGTCTGGTGGCCATATTGGAGTGCTGTCTGGAATGTTTCTGCCTCGGTTCAGTGGCAGGTGAGACATCCATACAGGGAAGGTTCCCACGGACACGGGGTGGCCCTTGTCTAAAGGTTGCCAGGTCATGAGGGCAGGCCTCTTGCTGGCGGCCTACAGCACAGGGGTCTGGGGTCCGCCTGCTGGGAGCAGACCTCTACTGTGACAGGCCCAGGGACTCCCACACTACATGGGAACTGTTGTCAGGGGAAACTGTGAGACCTGCCTCTGAAGAATTTTGGAGAGCTTTGGGATTTCAAATCGGTGGGGTCTGAGTACCGAGCAGGTAATAGATGGATCACCACAAACAATTAAGTTCAGAAACAGGTCTAAGCCTGGGAACTAGAGAGAGGTTAACAGCTGTGTTGTCCATCTGCCTAAATTCACAGCACCACCTGGTGTCCGGGCAGTATATTGCAACATAAATATACCTACTA
This sequence comes from Nycticebus coucang, assembly GCF_027406575.1. Taxonomy (NCBI): domain Eukaryota; kingdom Metazoa; phylum Chordata; class Mammalia; order Primates; family Lorisidae; genus Nycticebus; species Nycticebus coucang. Next base: position 3,238,388 of record NC_069802.1, read on the forward strand.
AAGTCAGAATCAATCTCTCTCTCTCTCTCTCTCTCTCATATAAGTTATATAAGACTTTTCGTTTTTTTTTCTTGTAGTTGTTAATTTTTTTCTTTCCTTCCTCTATTTGTTGCTGAGGTGGCTTACAACAGGCTATTTGAGCTTTTTAAATTTTGTTTGGATGTGTTTTGTTTTTTGTTAAGTGGTTTGGTTCTTTTCCTACCTTCCATTTTTACATTCAACAAGAGGAAGAGCTCCTGTATTTTTTGGTTACAGAATTTTAACTCCTCTGCATTCTCTATGTGGATAGAGACTCTTCTCATCTTTCCCACATAATGTGCTTCTGCATCAGCTAAGATATCCCTCCCTTTTTTCTTTGTTTGTTGTCTTTCTTCTTTCTTTATTCCTCTACACTCCCTCTCCTTCATTTGAGTCAATGATATTTTAAATTTCCTTTATCTATTCTTATTTCAACATTATTTATTTTTTTCCTTTTCTCTCTCTCTCTCTTTTTTTCTGTCTTTGCTGAGAGCTGGTGTGACACAGCTGTGGTCGGCCAGGTAGACTACAGTAGTAGTCTGGCTCAAGTCTGGCTCTTGGGGGCATTGGGAGGAGGCCTAGAGAACTTTCTACCATTGGCCCCAGGAAGAAAGTATTAGCAAGATTACACTGCAGAACTTTTCTATTTGTTTTTCATTCTTACTCAATTTTCCCTTCTTGTTTTTTGTTTTTGCTGTTTTCCTTCTCTTCCTGTCTTTAGTAGAGGAAGAGTCTGGCAGTGTCTAGGCTGGTAAGGAGTGCCTAATTTAGAGGAACCAACCTAGCCCAGCTCCATAAAATCCTTGAGCCTTACCATTATCCTGAACAGTACCATTTCTCCTATCACTCTCATCCTCCCTTTCTGTCCTCCTTCTCTCCTGTTCAATTTTTTTCCTGTTATTACCCTTTCTCCCCTTTTTATTTTCTTTTTCTTATCTCTTACTCTTTTCTTTCCTTTTTCCTTTCCTCTTGTTTCTCCCTGCTCACTTGAACCCTTCTTCACCTTCTGGCCCTATACTGAGATACCTCTTTATCACCTAAACTCTGAGACTGGGTAACTTGAAGCACAGGAGGAAGTGAGAAGGAAAAAAACACAAGAAGGTGAACCAGAAGAAAGTACACAGGAGAAGGAACCAAAAGAAAAATTCAGGCACCATGAAAAAACCAAAATAGAGCAACTCCTCCAAGGGATCACAAGGTAGTTTTTACAGAAGACTCCTCCTATAAAGAATTAATGGATTTGGCAGAAAGGGAATTTAAAATATGGATGATTAAGACAATAAAGGGATTGGATGAGAAAATGGAAAGACAGAACCAAAAGTCAGATGAGAGATATGTAGAATATAGAAAGGCTATTAAAGAGCTTAAGGAAATGAAGGAGACAATCAGGGAATATAAAGATGCAGTAGAAAGTATCAAAAAATAGATTAGACCATGGAGAAGAATGAACATCAGAGCTAGAGGATGAATTTTTCAAGTTGACCCAGGGAGTTACAGAGTTGGAACAAAAGAGAGAGAAAGTGAAAGAGGCACTTAGAGAACTACGAGACTTCATGAAGTGGTCAAACTTACAAATAATAGGAATCCCTAAAGTGGAAGAAGATGGTCCCTAAGGTATGGAAGCTCTATTGGAGACTACCATAAATGAAAACTTACCAAGTTTTATGGTCGATCCTTATGCACTCCTTTCAGATGGACATCAAACCCTGGGTCGTCTCAACTCTAACAGAATGTCTCCAAGACACATTGTAATGAACCTGTCAAAAGTCAAGACAAAGGAGAAAATTCTTCAAGCAGCTAGGAGCAAGCACCAACTGACCTAGAAGGGCAGAGCCATTAAGATAACAGGAGACTTCTCAACTCAAACTTTCCAAGCCAGAAGAGCATGATCATCCACTTTCAACACTCTTTTTTTAAAAAACTTATTTATTATTAAATCATAGCTGTGTACATTAATGCAATCATAGGGCGCCATACACTAGTTTTATATACCATTTGACATATTTTCATCACACTGGTTAACATAGCCTTGCTGGCATTTTCTTAGTTATTGTGTTAAAACATTTATTTATATTCTACATTTAGTAAGTTTCACATGTATCCTTGTAAGATGAACCATTGGTGTGGTCCCACCAATTACCCTCCCTTCACCCATTCTTCCCCCATCCTTCCCCTCTGCCCTCCCACTCCCCTTCCTCATATTCTTAGGTTGTAACTGGGTTATAGGTTTCATATGAAAGCTATAAATTAGTTTCATAGTAGGGCTGAGTACATTTGGATACTTTTTCCTCCATTCTTGAGATACTTTACTAAGAAGAATGTGTTCCAGCTCCATCCATATAAACATGAAAGAGTTGAAGTCACCATCTTTCTTTAAGGCTGAATAATATTCCATGGTGTACATGTACCACAATTTATTAATCCATTCGTGGATTGATGGGCACTTGGGCTTCATCCATGACTTAGCAATTATGAATTGGGTTGCAGTAAACATTCTGGTACAAATACCTTTGTTATAATGTGATTTTTGGTCTTATGGATATATACCTAGTAGAGGAACTGTAGGATCGAATGGCAGGTCTATTTTTAGATCTCTAATTGTTCTCGAAACATCTTCCCAAAAGGAACATATTAGTTTGCATTCCCACCAGCAGTGTAGAAGTGTTCCCTTTTCTCCACATCCACGCCAACATTTCTGGTCTCGGGATTTTGTGATATGGGCTAATTTTACTGGAGTTAGATGATATCTCACAGTAGTTTTGATTTGCATTTCTCTGATGATGAGCTTTTTTTCATATGTCTGTAGGCTGTGTGCCTGTCTTCTTCAGAGAAGTTTCTCTTCAAATCTCTTGTGCAGCCTGCAATGGGATCACTTGTTCTTTTCTTGCTAATATGTTTGAGTTCTCTGTGGATTCTGGTTATTAAACCTTTGTTGGAGACATAACCTGCAAATATTTTCTCCTATTCTGAGGACTGTCTGCTTGCTTTACTTACTGTGTTCTTGGCTGTGCAGAAGCTTTTTAGTTTGATCAGGTCCCAGTAGTGTATTTTTGATGCTGCTTCAAAAATTGCCTGGGGGTGTCCTCCTCATAAAATATTTGCCCAGGCCAATTTCTTCAAGGGTTTTCCCTGTACTTTCTTCTAGTATTTTTATAATTTCATGGCTTAAGTTTAAATCTTTAATCCAGTGAGAGTCTATCTTAGTTAATAGTGAAAGGCGTGCGTCCAGTTTCAGTCTTCTACAGGTCGCCAACCAGTTCACCCAGCACCATTTGTTAAATAGGGAATCTTTTCCCCACTGAATGTTTTTAATTGGCTTGTCAAAGATCAAATAACAGTAAGTAGCTGGGTTCTTCTCTTGGTTCTCTATTCTGTTCCATATATCTACCTCTCTTTTTTTGTGCCAGTACCATGCTGTTTTGATCACTACCGATTTATAGTACAGTCTCAGGTCTGGTAGCATGATTGCTTCTGCTTTGTTTTTATTTTTGAGTAATGTCTTGGCTATTCGAATTTTTTGTGATTCCATATAAAATGAAGTATTATTTTTTCACGATCTTCAAAGTATGACAGTGGAGCTTTAATAGGGATTGCATTAAAATTGTATATTGCTTTGGGTAGTATGGACATTTTAACAATGTTGATTCTTCCCAGCCTTGAGCATGGTATGTCTTTCCATTTGTTAACATTTTCAGGTATTTCTTAGAGTTTCATACTTTTCTTTATAGAGATCTTTCATATCCTTTGTTAGATAAACTCCCAAATATTTCATCTTCTTTGGCACTACTGTTAACGGAATAGAGTCCTTGACTATTTTTTCAACTTGACTATTGTTGGTATATATAAAGGCTACCGATTTATGAATGTTGATTTTGTAACCTGAGACGCTGCTGTATTCCTTGATCACTTCTAAGAGTTTTGTAGTCCAATCCCTGGTGTTTTCCAGATATGCAGTCATATCATCTGCAAAGAGTGAAAATTTGATCTCTTCTGATCCTATATGGATACCCTTGATCACCTTTTATTCCCTAATTGTGATGGCTAAAACTTCCTTTACAATGTTAAAAAGCAGTGGAGACAATGGGCAATCTTGCCTGGTTATTGATCTTAGTGGAAATGATTTCAATTTAACTTCATTGAATAGGATATTGGTTGTGAGTTTGCTGTAGATGGCCTCCATCAGTTTAAGAAATATCCCTTCTATACCAATTTTCTTAAGTGTTCTGATCATGAAGGGATGCTGGATATTATCAAAAGCTTTTTCTGCATCAATTGAGAGAATCATATGGTCTTTGTTTTTAAATTTGTTTATGTGCTGAATTATATTTTTAGATTTACGTGTATTGAACCAGCCTTGAGACCCTGGGATAAAACTGACTTGTTCATGATGTATAATTTGTTTGATATGTTGCTGGATTCCGTTTGTTAGTATCTTGTTGAATATTTTGCATCTATATTCATTAGTGATATAGGTCTATAATTTTCTTAATTGTTGGGTCTTTTCCTGATTGGGGGATCAGGGTGATGTTTGCTTTATAGAATGTGTTGGGTAATAATCCTTTTTCTATATTTTCAAACAGGCTGAGTAATATAGGTGCTAGGTCCTCTTTAAAGGTTTGGTAGAATTCTGACGTGAAGCCATTTGGTAGAATTCTGACGTGAAGGGAGATTATGGTTGATGCTATTTCAGAACTTGATATAGGCCTGTTCAACCTTTGCGCTTGATTCTGGCTAAGTCTTGGAAGGTGACGTATTTCCAAGTGTTGGTCAATTTCCTTCAGATTTTCATATTTCTGAGAATAAAGTTTCTTGTAATATTCATTAAGGATTTTTTGAATTGCTGCGGAGTCTGTTATTTCTCCTTTGTCATTTCTGATTGACGAAATTAAAGATTTTACTCTTTTTTCCTGGTTAGGTTAGCCAAAGGTTTATCTATTTTATTGACCTTTTCAAAAAACCAACTTTTTGATTTATGGATATGTTGTATAATCCTTTTGTTTTCAATTTCATTTAATTCTGCTCTAATTTTGGTTATTTCTTTTCTTCTACTGGGTTTGGGGTTGAAATGTTCTTCCTTTCCAGTTGCTTGAGGTGTCCTATTAGGTTGTTAACTTCCTCTCTTTCCGTTCTCTTGAGGAAGGCTTGCAGTGCTATAAATTTCCCTCTTAGGACTGCCTTTGCGGTATCCCAGAGGTTCTGATAATTCGTGTCTTCATTGTCATTTTGTTCCAAAAATTGGCAATTTCCTTCTTAATCTCATCTCTGACCCAGCTATCATTCAGCATAAGGTTATTTAACTTCCATGTTTTTGTATGAGTATGCAGATTCCTGTTGTTACTGAGTTCAACTTTTATTCCATGGTGGTCTGAGAAGATGCAAGGAATAATTTCTATTCCTTTAAATTTACTGAGGTTAGACTTGTGACCTAAGATGTGATCAATTTTGGAGTATGATCCGTGGGCTGATGAGAAGAAAGTGTATTCAATTTTGTTGGGATGAAATGTTCTGTAGATGTCTGTTAAATCCAAATGTAGAATGGTTAAGTTTAAATCTAAAATTTATTTGCTGAACTTCTTTTTTTCTTTTTTTAATTATTTTATTATTATTTTTTTGGTAGAGACAGTGTCTCACTTTACCGCCTTTGGTAGAGTGCCATGATGTCTCAGGACTCACAGCAACCTCTAGCTGTTGGGCTTCCGCGATTCTCCTGCCTCAGCCTCCCGGGTAGGTGGGACTATAGGTGCCCGCCACAACGCCCGGCTATTTTTTGGTTGCAGTTCAGCCGAGGCTGGGTTTGAACCCACCAACCTCGGTATATGGGGCCGGCGCCCTACTCACTGAGCCACAGGTGCCAACCATTCTCAGCTTCTTATTGGAGGATCTATCCAACACTGTCAAAGGAGTGGTAAAATCTCCAACTATGATGGAGCTGGAGGAAATCAAGTTGCTCATGTCTGTTAGAGTTTCTCTTATAAATTGAGGTGCATTCTCTTTGGGTGCATAAATATTAGTAATTGAAATCTCATCATATTGGAGTATTACCCTTAACATATATGAAGTGACCATTCTTATCCTTCCTTCATTTTGTTGGTTTAAAGCCTATTTGTTGGTTTAATGCCAATAGAATTGCAACACCTGCTTTTTTCTGATTTTCATTTGCCTGAAATGTAGACGACCATACCTTAACCCTGAGTGTATATTTATATTTTAAGGTAAGATGAGATTCTTGTATGCAGCATATATCTGGCCTGAGTTTTTGTATCCTGTCAGCCAACCTATGCCTCTTTCGAGGACAATTTAAGCCATTCGCATTAATGGAGAATATTGATAAGCCTGGTGGAATTTTGGGTATCGAGTTTTTCGAAAGTCCAGAGGACATTTTTAATCATTTTGCCACTGTGGAAGTTGGAGTTTGAGCCATAGTTCCTTAGTGAGTTTACTTTTGTGGTAGAATATTGTGCTGATCCTTATGGAGGATAGGTCTGAGAATATCCTGGAGCGCTGATTTAGTTATGGAAAATTTCTTCAACATGTGAATGTCATCAAAGTATTTCTTCATCATAAATGAAACTCAGGTTAGCTGGATACAGGATTCTGGGTTGAAAGTTATTTTGTTTTAGGAGATGAAAAGTCAATGACCACCCTCTTCTGGCTTGAAAGGTTTCAGTAGAGAGATCTGCAGACATTCTAATATTTTTCCCTTTGTATGTTATGGTTTTCTTAAGTCTGGCTGTTTTCAGAATTTTGTTCTTCATATTAACTTTAGTGAAGTTAATTATGATGTGCTTCAGGGATGTCTTATTCAGCTTGAGTCATGCTGTGGTTCTGAAACTGTTTGCTCTCTCAATTTCAGGATCTCTTGTCATGTCTGGAAAATTTTCTTTCATAATTTAATGGAGAATCGTTTCTGTGCTTTGCAAAGCTTCTTTGTTGCTCTCAGGGATTCTTATGAGGTGAATATTGGCTTTCTTCAAATTATCCCAGAGCTGTCTGAGAAAATGATCCATTTTTGCTCTCCATTTGTCTTCCTCTTTGAAAGTTTGGGAGCATTCAAAAGCTTTGTCTTCAATGTCAGAAATCCTTTCTTCTGCTTGCTCCACTCTGTTACTGAGGGATTCTACAGTATTTTTCAAATCTTTGAGGGCTGCAATTCTTGTCTCAATGTGTTAAAATCTTTGGTGATTTTATCTTTAAATTCGTTGAATTCTTGAGACAACTTTTGAATTGCTCATGGAATTTCTAATTCCAACTTTTCCTTCATTAATCTTGTTAGCAGTCCACATTGTGAATTTGATTTCTGACATCTCGGCCATCTGTTTATGAATGGGATCTTCAGTTGTTTCTGCCATATCTTTCCTTGGGGGATTGATCTACTCTGGTTATTCATGTTACTGGATTTTTTCTGCTGATTTTGCCCCATGGTTATTTTACACCGTTTAACTAGATGAGCAGATAAAGAGAATCTGGGTTGGGGGCTCCAGGAGTAGTGATTAACCAGCCTTTTGCGCAAAAGCTGGGAATGTTGTCTGTACTTTTTCCCCTGGAACTTTGCTAAGGACCCGTACAGTGCTATGGCCTGAGAAACTTGGGACCTGCTTGGTGTGGTGGAGCTAAGTGGCTCTGTCTTGTTTTCAGCTGGTCTCTGTCCTAACCTAGTGAATCAGTTTCTCTGGGTTGAAGTCTCAGCTGTGTAGAAATACCAGCAATTAAGTCACTCTGCCCCCCCACAGGAAACAATTGGAAAAGGATAATCAAACCTTCCCACAACCACACACCCAGTGTACCACTTGGATAGTCCTCAGATGATTGGCCCAGTTCAAGAGGTCCAAATCAATTGTCTCTATCAGCACCTGTCTCAGGTGGGAGAGTTCACATGATCTCTGGCAGCTAGATTGCAGGGATCTACTGACAACTCAAATATGACCCCCTCTGGTGCTCCATGAGGTCAGGAGGACCCACCCAGCAAATAGGTTCGTCTGGGAAGGTTGATGCCTCCTCCCCACCTTGCAACTCTGTCACACCCAGTTACTGATAACCCTGCAGGGCTGTGACCCAGTTGCCTCCAATGAGCAGATACTCCAGGGGTTTTCACCTGCCTGAATCACAGGGAGATCTATGTCACCTCAGTCAGGCCGCTGCTCTCTGCCTCTATCTGGCAGGGGGAGGTGAGGCCTGACAACCTCGGGTGCTTAATGGTGGCTGAGGCTGTTCACTCAGTTCCAGCCTTGCCCCTGATTGATGCCACTGACAGCACAGAACAACTTTGCAGAATTTGTTTCTGTCCCAGGCATATTTCCCTGCAGAACAGACACCGAGTTCACAGAACCTGCGACTCAGGCCCTGTCTGTGCCACTGCCCGGTCTCAGCTGCTGTTTGTATGGGAGCGGCTTGGTTAGCTGTCAGTTCCAGCCTCTGCCTGCCCTCCTTTGTCTCAGCTAATGATCCCCTGAGGGTTGGGTGCATCTTATGCTTAGTAAAGCAGTTCTCTGGGTCAACTCTGCCCTGGGGATCTGCTGGTTCTGTGCGTGCGTATTCTAGTCCTTGTGCTCTATGCAGACCAGTACCGCCTCAGGCAAACCCTTTACTCATGGGGCACAGATCTGTTCCACCAGTGGCTGCCACCAGAGAAGATGCTCAGCCTCCTCTGGTTGCCCTGAGAGACAGGGGGTGTGACTCCGGAATATCTAGGGTTGAGCCCTGTTGTTGCCACTGTGGCTGCTGCTCTGTGCCTTGCAGCACCACTGCTCCTGTATGGTTCCCTCTCAGCTGACCATCCTCTCCTTACTCCTGTGCTGCAGAATCAGCACTGACCTGCAGCAGTCCATGCTTTGTCCACACCTCTTGAGAAAATACCCAAGAATCTGTATGCCTGAGGGATAGGCTTCCAGACCTCAGAGTGAGACTGGAGGGGAATGCTGGGAGTTCAGAATTGCAGTAAGAGAATATATACAGTTTTATGCCCTGCAGGAGAGTGCCATGGCACCCTAATAGGGAAGGTAGGTCCAGTTTTTAGAGGGTGCCTCCTGTGGGATTATGTGAGGACTTTTGAACTCTGCTCACTTGTATGTATGGAGTACTGTAAGCTGTTCTCTTGGGAGAAGGGACTCCGTCCACTTGGTGATGGATTTTGTACCTTTTGTTTGTATCCTTGGGGTCGCAGTTTGTCTCAGCAGTGTTGATGGGCATTCTTGAATCTTCTCTCTTGGCTCAGCTCCCCTTCAACACTCTTAAACAAAACAATTTTCAGCCTAGACTTCTGTATACTGCTAAACTAAACCTCAAAATTGCTGGAGAAATCAAACTTTTGCAGATATACAAGCACTGAGGAAATTTGCCAAAAAAGACTAGCTCTTCAGGAAATACTTAGATCAATTCTCAGCACTGAATACCACAATGAATCACCACCAAAGCAAACACCATGTAGCTTAAACCCAAAACATAGTTTCTACAATGGTGTGAAGGATAAAAGTACACAACAGATTTTCTCATAACAAGTTCAATAAAATTTTACCACACTTACCAATTATCTCAATTAATGTCAGTGGATTGAATTCACCACTAAAGAGGCATAGGGTGGCTGATTGGATAAAAAAACACAAGCCATCCATATGCTGTCTATAGGAGACACACTTAGCCTTGAAGGACAAATCAAGACTCAGGGTCAAGAGATGGAAAACAATATTTTCAAGCAAATGGGAATCAGATGAAAGGAGGGGTTAAAAATCTTATTTCAGATACGAGTGGATTCAAAACAACTAAAGATAAGAGAGACAAAGATGAGCACTTCATACTGGTCAAAGGAACCATACAAGAAGACATTTCAATCTTAAATATTCATGCACCTAACTTAAAAGCTCCCAGATTTATGAAACAGACCTTGAGGTGTCTGAGCAATATGTTAGCCTATAACAGCATAATATCTGAGGAATTTAAAACCCCTCTGACAGAACAGGACAGATCCATTAAACAAAGATAAAAAGACTTAGATGTGACCTTAGAAGAAATGGAATTAATAGATATATACAGAACATAACATCCCAAAGCAAAAGAATATATATTTTTGTCATGAGCCCATGGCACATACTCCAAAATAGATCCCATTCTAGGATATAAATCAATTCTTGGCAAAATTAAAGGAATAAAAATTATACCTTGTATCTTCTCAGACCACAAGGCAATGAATGTGGAAATCAACTCCAACAAACTTGTTCAGACCCACACAAAGGCATGGAAATTAAACTACCTCATCTTGAATGATATTTGGGTTCAAGAAGAGATAAAAGAGGAAATATTTAAATTCCTCCAACATAATAACCATGAAGACACAAGTTACCAAAACCTGTGGGATACAGCAAAAGCAGTCCTGAGAGGAGAATTTATTGCATTAGATGCCTACATTTGAAATATATGAAAGGGAGCACATCAATAATCTCACAAACTATCTTATAGAATTGGAAAAAGAATAACAATCTAATCCTAAACCCAGCAGAAGAAAAGAAATAACCAAAATTAAATCAGAGATTAATGAAATAGAAAACAAAATTTTTCAAAAATCAATGAAACGAGAAGTTGGTTCTTTGAAAAAATAAATTGAATAGATGTACCTTTGGCTAGACTAACTAGAATCAAAAAAGTAAAATCTCCTGTAACCTCAATCAATGATAAAGGGGAAATAACAACGGATGCCACAGAGATACAAGAAATTATGTCTGAATACTACAAGAAACTCTATGCCTAGAAAATTGACAATGTGTAGGAAATGGATCAATACATGGAATCACACCCTGTTCCTAGACTTAACCATGAAGAAATCAATTTCCTGAACAGAGCAATTTCAAGCACTGAGATCTAAGAAACAATAAAAATATCTCCCAACAAAAAATTGCCCTAGTCCAAATGACTTCACACCAGAATTCTATAAAACCTTCAAAGCAGAGCATATCCCTATGCTGCAAAAACTATTTCAAAAAATTGAGAAGGAAGGAATCTTGCCCAACATGTTCTATGAAGCAACCATCAACCTGATTCTAAAACCAGGTAAAGACACAACTAAAAAGGAGAACTTCAGACCAATCTCACTAATGAAAATAGATGCAAAAATTCTCAATAAAATCCTAGCCAATAGATTACAGCTTCTCATTAAAAAAGTCATACGTCATGATCAAGTAGGTTCAATCCTAGGGATACAAGGCTGATTTATTATATTCAAGTCCATAAACATAATTCACCATATCAACAGAAGTAAAAACAAAGACCATATGATCGTCTCAATAGATGCAGAAAAAGCATTCCATAAAATTCAGCATCCTTTTCGTTTTTTTAATGAGAGAATATTTACTTTTTTATTAGATCATAACTGCACATGTTACTGCATTTATGGGGCACGATGTGCTGATTTTATATACAATTTGGAATGTTTACATCAAACTGGTTAATATAGAATTCGCCTCACTTATTTAATTCTTGTGTTTAGACATTTATACTGTACTATTAATATATTTGACATGTACCCTTGCAATATACACAGTAGGTGAGGTCTCACCGATTACCCTCCTTCCATGCATCCATCCCCCTCCCTTCCCCCTCCTTTCCTTCTTTTCTAATTAGATCATTGAATAATATAGGCATAGGTGGCATATTTCTTAAACCGATCAAAGCCATCTAAAACAAACCCACAGTTAATGTTATACTGAATGTAGTAAAACTCAAAGCTTTCCCACTAAGAATTGGAACCAGACAAGGTTGTCCTCTGTCACCACTATTATTCAACCTAGTGCTGGAAGTTCTAGCCAATACAATCAGGAAAGAGAAGGAAATAAAGGGCATCCAAAGGTGGCAGAGGAAGTCAAACTCTCCCTCTTTGCTGATGATATGATCTTATACTTACAGAACTCCAAAGTCTCAACCACAAGACTCCTGGAAATAATCAAAAAATACAGCATGATATAAAATCAATGTTTACAAATTAGTAGCCTTTGTATATGCCAATAATAGCCAAGATGAGAAGTTAATCAAGGACCCAATTCCCTTCCGAGTAGCTTCAAAGAAAATCAAATACCTAGGAAAATATCTAACAAAATAGTTAAAGGACCTCTATTAAGAAAAGTACAAAACCCTAAGAAAAGAAATAGCAGAGGATGGAAGAACATACCACGCTAATGAGTAGGAAGAATCAACACTGTCAAAATGTTTCTACTACCCAAAGCAATCTACAGATTCAATGCAATCTCCATTAAAATTCCAAAATCATACTTTCAAGATTTGGAAAAAATAATTCTTCATTTTGTATGGAACCCAAAGAAACCCCCTATAGCCAAGGTAAGTCTTAGTATTAAAAATAAAGCTGGGGGTATCAGCCTTCCAGACTTTAGGCTATACTACAAGCCCATAGTGATCAAAACAGCATGGTATTGGTATAACAATAGAGACATAGACACTTGGAACTGAATAAAAAACCATGAGATGAAGCTAACATCTTACTGCCACCTGATCTTTGATAAATCAATCAAATCAATCAAGAACATACACTTGGGGAAAGAATCCCTATTCAGTAAATGGTGCTGGAAGAACTGGATAACCACATGTAAAAGACTGATACTGGACCTGCACCTCTCAACACTTACAAAAATTGATTCAAGATGATAACAGATTTAAATCTCAGGCACGAAACAGTAAAAATCCCTGAAGAAAGTGTGGGGAAAACACTTGAAGGTATCAGCCTAGGGAAAGACTTTATGAAGAAGACTTCAGTGGCAATTGCAACAGCAGCAAAAATAAACACATGGGATTTAATTAAACTGAAAAGCTTCTGTACAGCTAAGGAGACAACAACCAAAGCAAATAGACAATCATCAGAATGTGAAAAGTTATTTTCATATTATGAAGTGGACAAATGAGGCTCTACAGAGAACTCAAATTAATCAACATAAAAAGAGCCAGCAAGCTCTTATATCAATGGGCAAGAAAGATGAATAGAACCTTCTCCCAAGAAGACAGACAAATGGCTAACAAACATGAAAAAACGCTCATCATCCCTAGTCATCACAGAAATGCAAATCAAAACCAACTTGAGATATCACCTAACCCCAATGAGAATGGCCCACATCACAAAGTCTCAAAGCTGCAGATGCTGGCTTGGATGTGGAGAGAAAGGAACACTTTTACACTGCTGGTGGGACTGCAAACTGCTACAACATTTTTGGAAGGAAGTAGGAGAAACCTCAAAGAACTCAAACTAGACCTCCCATTTGATCCTGCAATCCCATTACTGGGCATCTAACCAGAAGAAAAAAAAAATCCTTTTATTATCATAAGGACATTTGCACTAGACTGGTTATTGGAGCTCAATTTTCAATAGCCAAAATGTGGAAACAACCTAAATGCCCACCAATCCAGGAAGGCATTAACAAGCTGTGGTATATGTATACAATGGACTATTATTCAGCCAATAAAAAGGATGGAGACTATACGTCTTTTGTACTAACTTGGATGGAGGTAGAACACATTCTTCTTAGTAAAGCATCACAAGAATGGAGAAGCAAGAATCCAATGTACTCAATCTTGTTATGAGGACAATTAATGACCTAGCATATGGTGGGAGGTGGGGGAATGGAGGAGCACAGAGAGGGAAGGTGGGAGGGAGTGGGTGGTCACAGTGTTTGGCACAATTCTTGGGGGAGATACACATTTAAAAGAGGGACTTTGCCTGACAAATGCAATTAGTTAACCTGGTTCTTTGTACCCTCAACGAATCCTCAACAATTAAAAAAAAAGAAAGAAAAGAAAAATAAATAAAAATTATTTATTATTTTACATTTACTTTTATTATTATTCATATGAGGGCACATATGATTAGATTATATTGTTTGCATTCTTCAGGTAATGTCTGAGTTGTAGATGTGACCTTTGTCAAGGAAGTGTGCCTATGTAACTAGGAAGGAAAGAAGTAAATAAACAATAAGAAAAATAAAATAAAGGTGCATACTGACAATATCCAATGTGATTTCTGTCATTCTTATTAGAGTTTTGGCTACCCAATATAAAACACCATGAAGGAAATTTAATCATATGGTATTCTTAATTTTGAATGCTAATGTCCTCTAATGATACTTTATATACTTTATATATGATGTTAAGTTATATTAAAGCAAAATTTAAAGTGTGTGAGGATATTGGTAAAATCATGAAAAACTGTTTGATAGTATCTGCTAAAACTAAATGTCGCTCACCCTGGGTATATATCCAATAGAAATGAGTGATTATATCCACCAAAAGACAAGTATTAGAATGTTTCTAGCATTAGTATGTATGATGCCCCCAAATGTAAAGCCTAAATGTGTGTCATCAGTATAATGGATAAAAAGACTGGAATAGTCATGAAGAGCAGTAGAACGCAGTAACAACAAAAGGAAAAAAAATGAGATTTGGGTAATGGTGAATAAAAGAAGCCAGACACATAAAAATACATACATAGAATTTCATTTATGTGAAGTTAAAAACTAGATAAAATGATCCATTGTGATAGAGATAAAGGTAATTATTTACTTTTTGGTGATAAGTGTGCGAAGGAGTTTTCTAAAGTATTGGATGACATACTGTGATCTGGTAGGTGATTGCATGGGTAGATAACATTTGTAAAAGTTATTTGAACTGTGCACTTAAAATTTGCGTGCTTTACCATATATGTATGTTATACTCCTCATTTTCTTTTTAAAAAGCTTTTAATTTTGCTCCTGTAGTCCCAGCTACTTGGGAGGCCAAGGCAAGAGAATCACTTACACCCAGGAGTTGGAGGTTGCTGTGAGCTGTGATGCCATAGCACTCTACCCAGGGCGACAGCTTGAGGCTCTGTCTCAAAAAAAAGAAAAAAAAAGCTCTTAATTTTAAATTATCATGGGTGTGTAATAGTTGTACACACACTACCCATTTTCCACCTCCTGAGACTGGAGTTGCTCAGCCTCTTCTGGGCAGGTGGCTCTCTCTCTGCTGTGAGGTCTTTCCTATATTCCAGGCAAAGCCTTTTGGGGGTAGGAGTTGATTTTTGTTTGTTTTGCTCCTCTATTAGTAATTTTCCATTCCTCTTTTACTTACTAGGAATTTTTACTTCATTATCTTTACAAAAACCCAACACATAATACTTTTACTCTTTTTATTTAAAAAGGACAGAGTTCAATTAGTGTCACATTACGTGAATGTTCTTATTACTGGTGTTCCTTCATTTTGTGGTCTAAGGGGAGTTATGTCTCCCAGCTGGAAATTTTGTTCAGGTTATATTCTAGTGTGTATGAAGATAGAACAATTTTTTTTATTTGTGCATGGGGTTTTGAAAGACTTGGGACAAGACCCCCACTCTGTCCGGGACTACGACGACCCCAATCAACCGCAAGAGACGGCACTTGATGCAATCAGCAAGAGGGTTTTATTCCAGCATGCTGGGGCTTAGCTCGAAACTCTCTCAGGAGCAGAGGAGTTAAGCCCTGAACAGCAGGTTTTACAAGCTTATAAAGGCAAAAACCACAAAGTAGGGAGGAGTAGCAGACATAGCAGGGGCTTTTTAGATAAGAAGAACTCTAGTTCATTACTTAACTGTCTTAAGACAAGATTAACAGTTAAACATTTGCTTAGCCCTTTTATCTGCTTCAGCTCGGGGCTATCTCCTGGAACTGTTACAAAAGGTCACATTCTCATGGTAGGTGGCGAGAGGTGCTGTTACATGGCTGGTTCCTCCCCCCCCCTTTTGGATTTGGTAGTACTTTCCTTCATTCCCCTATTTGTTTTTTTGGGAAGTTCTAATCATGGAACTTCTGGCTCTATGTATTCCCTCTCGCGGCTATCGTCTTGGCAGAGAGACTGGTAATGCTGCCTGAGCATTAACACTTTTACAGCACTCACTCTGTCCTGGATGAAGGTGACTAAACGGTTGAAAATGCAGGGCCCAAAGGTAAGAATTAGAAGCAGTATAATAAGGGGACCTATTAAACTGGAAACGAGAGTGGTGAACCAAGGGGATCGGCTGTACTAACTTTTAAACTACCCTTGATGGGCCTCCCGGTCTCGTTGCCTTTTTTCTAGTCTCTCCCTGAGTTTAGACATGGAGCTTTTTATCATACCAGAGTGATCTACATAGAAACAGCATTCTTTTCTTAGTGCAGCGCATAACCCTCCATCTTTTAGGAACAGGAGATCGAGTCCCCGTCTGTTCTGCAATACTACTTCAGATAAGGATGATAGTGACTCTTCTAGTTTTGTGATTGATTGTTCTATGGCTTTTAGGTCCTTATTTATGGCTGCTCGCAGTTCTTCGAGATACTGTGGGGTCTGGAAAAGCGCAGCTGTTCCTGTTCCTACTCCGGCCGCTACCTGTATACCCATCAACAGCTAGGGTAATAGAGACTGGTTCCCTCTTCTGTCTATGGGGTCTGAGATTGAATTCTGCCTCGAAGGAACTCGCCTCGTGGTAGATAATTCTAGGTATTAACTGTACAAGGATACAGTAGTCTGCAGTGGAGTTAAACACTGATGAGGAAATGCATGGGGTTAGCCCAGTGCTGCAAGCCTACTATTCTTTTTTAGGGGGCACTAGATAATAATTGGTAGTGGTTGATGGGCTCTTTATGGTCTGATTACACAGATGCCGGCGATTTTCGGGGATCGTTGTCTAGGGAAGTGCCTCGTCCAGAGACTGCTGTAAGGGTGATCTCAGACTCTCAGTCACAGGAATTATGGGAGGTGGTATTTTGGAAGATACCTGAGAAGGCGATTCCTTTATAATAGGGTGGGCCTGAGGCTAGGCACAACCAGCAAGATTTGGTAAGATTAGGGTTGGAAGTATTGAGGACATTGAAAGCCCCCTGTATTAAGTTAAGGAGTCTCTGCCCGGTGCTTGGAGTCTCCGGGGATGTTATATGGGGAGACAGTTCCACAGGTGATGGGGCTGTGCTGGCCCAGTTAATTGGGTGCTCTCCAGGGTCTGGGACATATGGGGGGAAATAGGCAGCCTGGCTGGCGGCTGCTGTTCTGAGAGTACGATGTTGGGTCCTATCTGGACAGTGACAGGGGTTTCTATTTTTAATTTGATAAAGAAGGTAAATTTTTTATTTCACCCTGACATATAGAAACGGAATCCCTATGTTCTTTCTTTTATTTAATCTCGGGCTTGTTTCTCCCTCTCCGTGAAGGAAATATTTGGGGGGTTTGACCCTGCCCCGGTACTGCTCCTCTTTACGGTTATTAAGTTCTAAGAGGAGAAGGGGTGCCAGAAGGCCTGCCCAGTCGTCTCACATCCCCATCGTTTACAATAGAAATTTTCTACCCCCCCCCCCCGCCTCTGTTGGCCTGGCTTCTCATTCTCCCATCCCGGGGACAGATATAGAACTCCGTTTGTCGCATCCGGCGCTGGGCGGGCAAGTTGCCACAGCCAGGGGCGTCTGCAACGTACTGGCCTTGGGATGTGGAGCCCTGGGTAAGCGAGCGCTTTGCTAAATGGTGATCAAGGCTCGATGGAACCTCTTTAAAGGTCTCATCGGGGATATTCTAATTATTTAGCCCTGCTATTAAGGTGCAAATATCTGGGGTGAGGGACGGCCACCAGGTCTAAGGAGGGTTCTCTTTTGTAGTATTCCATACTATATTACCAGTCTGAGAGAGAACCGGCCAGGTTAACTTCTGGGGGGCATGGGGGTTGGGACCGGAGTTACTTATCACCGGGAGTTGTATCAGCAGGAGCAGGGCTACTGCAGCGGATGCGGAGCTTGAGGGGGTTGTCCGTCTTTTCTACTTTCCACCCGGAGTCTGGCGGCGGTGCTGGTTTGACATGAGACGCGTGGATCCAGGCTGCGATGCCATCAACTTTTATTGCCTTCGGGGTTGTGAGCAGCACTAGGTATGGTCCTTTCCACTGTGGTTCAAGGTTGGCTGTCCAGTGGCACCGGATGTACACCGAATCTCTAACCTGGAACTGGTGAGGTATTTGCAGATCCCCGGGCTTGTAGGCCATGATCAGCTGGCTCCACACCTCCTTTTGCACAGTTTCAAGGGCTTTTAATCTGGTGTATAGAGATTGAGAGGAGTAAGATTCTGGGGAAGGGAGGTGCTGCATGGCAACGAGCGGGGGGTGAACTCCATATAGGATTTCAAAGGGGGTCAGCTTGTGAGTGCTAGGGGTGTTGCGCACACGGAACAGAGCAAAGGGAAGGAGGACTGTCTAGTTAGTAATGCCAGTTTCTAAGGATAATTTAGTTATGGCCTCTTTTAGGGTTCTATTCATCCTCTCTACCTGCCCTGAGCTTTGGGGCCGATAAGCACAATGTAATTTTTACTCAAGCCCCAGGATTTTGGCTAAACCCTGATTAATCTGGGCAACAAAAGCGGGACCATTGTCGGATCCCATTACCCTGGGTAGTCTAAATTTTGGAAAAATCTCTTCTAATATTATTTTGGCTACAACTTGAGCAGTCTCTCTTTTTGTAGGAAAAGCCTCGAACCATCCTGAGAAAGTATCTATGAACACTAGCAAGTACTTGTATCCGTACTTGACCGGCTTAATCTCAGTGAAATCTGTCTCCCAGTAGCTCCCAGGGCGATCTTCTCAGAGTCGTTTTCCCTGAGGTAGTGTGCTAGGCTGGGTGTTTACTAATTGGCAAGGTCTGCACTCTTTTGCAGCTGCGTCAACGAGCTTACTTAATTCTATAATATAGTATGGGGAGGACTGAACAATAGTTCTTAGATGCTTGGGGCCCAGATGGGTTAATTTATGAAGTTGTCTGAGAAAGGTGATCGCCTGCTCCTCAGGGAGGATGATTTTTCCTTCCGGGGTTTCTCGGATCCCCTCTGGGGATTCTAAGTGGAGGCCTAATCTGTCCATCCACTCGAGATCCCGCTCCGAATATTTAAAGTGTTTGACAAGGGGGGGTGCTATTTCTTTAAGGCTAGGCCTTAAAGTGTTTTCATATAGCGGCAGGATGTTGAGCCTTTGAGCCGCTTGCTTAGCTTCTCGGTCGGCTCTTTGGTTTCCCTCGGCAACTCTGGACCCCCCTTTCTGATGTCCAGGGCAGTGGATAATGGCCACTTTCTTATGGAGGTGAACAGCCTCCAGTAGACTTAGGATTTCTTCCTTGTGTTTAATTTCTTTTCCTGCTGAAGTTAGCAGTCCTCGCTGCCTGTAAATGGCCCCATGAACATGGGGTAGCAAAAGCATACCTGCTATCGGTGTATATGTTAACCTTTTTCTCTTCTGCCAAACGTAGGGCCTGGGTCAAGGCGACCAGCTTGGCCTTCTGGGCCGACGTCCCTTCAGGCAGACTACTTGCCCAGATGGTCTGCTTATCGTCCACTACCGCCGCCCCGGCCACTCTTTTACCTTCTATTATGGAGCTGGTCCCATCAGTGAACCAGGTCAGCTGGGTATCCGGCAGGGGCTGATCACAGAGGTTCCTCCGAGTTCCAGTCTCCTCAGCCAGTACTTCTTGGCATGTGTGTAATACGTCCTCCCGGACAGAGGTATCAGGTAGTAGGGTAGCTGGATTGAGGATGACAGGCGGGCCAAACTGGACTCTGTCTCCGTTTAATAGGAGACTCTGGTAATGTGCCATGTGGGCATTGGACAGCCACCGGTCAGGGGGCTGTCTGATGATGCCTTCTAAGGCACGAGGGGCAATGACTGTCAACTTCTGCCCCATAGTCAATTTGTCTGCATCTTTTACTAGTACCGCCACTGCCGCCACAGACCTCAGACAGGCTGGCCAACCACCAGCAACGGGGTCAATTTCTTGGAGAGGTATGCCACCGGTCTTTTCCATGGCCCTAAAGGCTGCGTTAGCACCCCTCGGGCTATCCCTCTCTTCTCATCTACGTATAGGATAAAAGGCCTTGTTACATCTGGCAGAGCCAGGGCCAGGGCCGATAATAATGCCTTTTTAATGTTGTCAAAGGCCCGCTGTTAGCTGGCACCCCACTCGAAGGGAATGCCTTCCTTGGTCAAAGGGTAGAGGGGAGCTGCCAGAGTAGCAAACCCCGGTATCCATAAGCGGTAGAACCCCGCAGTCCCTAAGAATTCTCGCACCTGGCGGGGCGAGCGGGGAACTGGAATCTGAGTCACAGTATGCTTTCTGGCTTCTGTTAACCATCTCTGCCCTCCTCTTAGGGTGTAACTCAGGTACGTTACCTCCTTCTGGCAGATCTGGGCCTTCTTGGTGGAGGCTCGATATCCCAAGCGGGCTAGTTCTTCCAGCAACAGTTCTATGCCCTGATGGCACTCTTCCTTTGTCGCTCCAGCTAGTAGCAAGTTATCTACATATTGTAGGAGCGTTACCTGAGGGTGGCTGGCGCGAAAGTGAGCTAGGTCTTGGTGGAGGGCTTCATCAAAGATGGTTGGGGAGTTCTTGAACCCCTGTGGAAGTCAGGTCCATGTTAATTCCCTGTCGTTCCAGAGTCCAGGTCTCTCCATTCAAACGCGAAGATGTTCTGGCTAGAGGAGTGTAGTCGGAGGCAGAAGAAGGCATCCTTCAAATCCAGGATGGTGTACCAGATATGGTCCGGAGGGAGAGAGCTCAACAGATTATAAGGGTTAGGCATGGTGGGGTGGATGTCTTGCGCCTGCTTGTTTACTTCTCTCAAGTCCTGCACAGGGTGATAATCTCCTGTGCCGGGTTTCTTGACGGGTAATAAGGGGGTGTTCCATAGTGACTGGCATTTTACTAGTATGCCCAGCTGTAGGAGACGCTGAATGTGAGGCCTAATCCCTTCCCGAGCTTCCCGAGTTATAGGATACTGGCGCACCGCCACAGGAGTGGAAGTAGCTTTAAGTTCTATGACTATAGGCGGCCTTCCTGCGGCCAGTCCCATTCTGGCAGTTTCGGCCCACGCCCCGGCATATCTTTCTAGCCAGTCTTGTACAAGACTAGTCCCTTTCTCCCGCTGCTTTTCAAAGAGTCTATGTTCATCCTCCAAACGCATGGTCAGGGCTGTTACTCTCTTATTCTGGGTTACCTCTGGGTCATCAGGGGTGAAAGTGATTTGGGCTTCCATTTTGGTGAGTAAATCTCTCCCGAGGAGTGGCGCAGGGCACTCAGGGATAATTAAGAACTAGTGGGTTACCCATCCCACTCCCAGATTTACTGATCTTCGGGTAGTTCATGAGTACTGCTGATGCCCTGTGGCCCCTACAACCCAGGATTTTTTCTTGGAGACGGGTCCTGATGGTTTGAGTAGGACTGAGTGTTGAGCTTCGGTGTCTACTAGGAACTCAACTGGCTTCCCCTCTACTTTAAGTATTACCCTAGGCTTGGGGAGGGGTTTCGAGCCCCGTCCCCACTAATCTTCTTCTTCCTCTAGGGCCAGTACTTTCTTGGAGAGTTCTTTCTTCCTTTTTTTAGGACATTCCCTGGCCCAGTGCCCCTTTTCTTTATAGTAGGCACATTGATCTTTATTTAACGGGACACGGTTGCTCAGGCTACTTGACTTCTTAGTTCTACCTTGGGTCTGTTCCTGGCTCTTTTCCCCTACTACTGCGGCCAAAATCCGTGTTAAGTTCTTCTCCTGTCTTCGGTCTCTCTTATTTTCCCTTTCCTCTCTCTCTTTCTCCTTTCTCTGCTCTTTTTTTCCCTCAGTTTCTCTTTTATGGTATACTTTCTCAGCTTCCTTAACTAAATCCTGCAAGGTATAGTCCTGCAATCTTTCAATCTTCTGTAGCTTTTTTTTTTTTTTTTTATTGTTGGGGATTCATTGAGGGTACAATAAGCCAGTTACACTGATTGCAATTGTTAGGTAAAGTCCCTCTTGCAATCATGTCTTGCCCCCATAAAGTGTGACACACACTAAGGCCCCACCCTCCTCCCTCCATCCCTCTTTCTGCTTCCCCCCCCCATAAACTTAATTGTCATGAATTGTCCTCATATCAAGATTGAGTACATAGGATTCATGCTTCTCCATTTTTGTGATGCTTTACTAAGAATAATGTCTTCCACTTCCATCCAGGTTAATACGAAGGATGTAAAGTCTCCATTTTTTTTAATAGCTGAATAGTATTCCATGGTATACATATACCACAGCTTATTAAGCCATTCCTGGGTTGGTGGGCACTTAGGCTGTTTCCACATTTTGGCAATGGTAAATTGAGCTGCCATAAACAGTCTAGTACAAGTGTCCTTATGATAAAAGGATTTTTTTCCTTCTGGGTAGATGCCCAGTAATGGGATTGCAGGATTGAATGGGAGGTCTAGGTTGAGTGCTTTGAGGTTTCTCCATACTTCCTTCCAGAAAGGTTGTACTAGTTTGCAGTCCCACCAGCAGTGTAAAAGTGTTCCCTTCTCTCCACATCCACGCCAGCATCTGCAGTTTTGAGATTTTGTGATGTGGGCCATTCTCACTGGGGTTAGATGATATCTCAGGGTTGTTTTGATTTGCATTTCTCTAATATATAGAGATGATGAACATTTTTTCATATGTTTGTTAGCCATTCGTCTGTCATCTTTAGAGAAAGTTCTATTCATGTCTCTTGCCCATTGATATAAGGGATTGTTGGCTTTTTTCATGTGGATTAATTTGAGTTCTCTATAGATCCTGTTTATCAAGCTTTTGTCTGATTGAAAATATGCAAATATCCTTTCCCATTGTGTAGGTGGTCTCTTTGCTTTGGTTATTCTGTCCTTAGCTGTACATAAGCTTTTCAGTTTAATGAAGTCCCATTTGTTTATTTTTGATGTTGTTGCAATTGCCATGGCAGTCTTCTTCATGAAGTCTTCCCCCAGGACAATATCTTCCAGTGTTTTTCCTATGCTTTCTTGGAGGATTTTTATTGTTTCATGCCTTAAATTTAAGTCCTTTATCCATCTTGAATCAATTTTTGTGAGTGGGGAAAGGTGTGGGTCCAGTTTCAGTCTTTTACATGTAGACATCCAGTTCTCCCAACACCATTTATTGAATAGGGAGTCTTTCCCCCAAGGTAAGTTCTTGTTTGGTTTATCAAAGATTAGGTGGTTGTAAGATGTTAGTTTCATTTCTTGGTGTTCAATTCGATTCCAAGTGTCTATGTCTCTGTTTTTGTGCCAGTACCATGCTGTCTTGACCACTATGGCTTTGTAGTACAGACTAAAATCTGGTATGCTGACGCCCCCAGCTTTATTTTTGTTACTAAGAACTGCCTTAGCTATACGGGGTTTTTTTCCGGTTCCATACAAAACGCAGAATCATTTTTTCCAAATCTTGAAAGTACGATGTAGGTACTTTGATAGGAATGGCATTGAATAGGTAGATAGCTTTGGGAAGTATAGACATTTTAACAATGTTGATTCTTCCCATCCATGAGCATGGTATGTTCTTCCATTTGTTAATATCCTCTGCTATTTCCTTTCTGAGGATTTCATAGTTTTCTTTATAGAGGTCCTTCACCTCCTTCGTTAGGTATATTCCTAGGTATTTCATTTTCTTTGAAACTATGGTGAAGGGAGTTGTGTCCTTAATTAGCTTCTCATCTTGACTGTTATTGGTGTACACAAAGGCTACTGACTTGTGGACATTGATTTTATATCCTGAAACATTACTGTATTTTTTGATGACTTCTAGGAGTCTTGTGGTTGAGTCTTTGGGGTTCTCTAAGTATAAGATCATGTCGTCAGCAAAGAGGGAGAGTTTGACCTCCTCTGCTCCCATTTGGATTCCCCCTATTTCCTTGTCTTGCCTAATGGTATTGGCTAGAACTTCCAGCACTACGTTGAATAGTAAAGGTGACAGAGGACAACCTTGTCTGGTTCCAGTTCTAAGAGGAAAAGCTTTGAGTTTTACTCCATTCAGTAAAATATTGGCTGTGGGTTTGTCATAGATAGCTTCAATCAGTTTTAGAAATGTGCCACCTATGCCTATACTCTTCAGAGTTCTAATTAGAAAAGGATGCTGGATTTTATCAAATGCTTTTTCTGCATCTATTGAGAGGATCATGTGATCTTTATTTTTGCCTGTGTTAATATGGTGGATAACGTTTATAGACTTGAGTATGTTAAACCAGCCTTGCATCCCTGGGATGAAGCCTACTTGATCATGATGAATGACTTTTTTGATGATAAGCTGTAATCTATTGGCTAGGATTTTGTTGAGAATTTTTGCGTCTATGTTCATGAGTGAGATTGGTCTGAAATTCTCCTTTTTGTTTGGGTCTTTTCCTGGTTTTGGTATCAGGGTGATGTTTGCTTCATAGAATGTGTTGGGGAAGATTCCTTCTTCCTCAGTTTTTTGGAATAATTTCTGCAGTACAGGAATAAGCTCTTCCTTGAAGGTTTGATAGAATTCTGGAGTGAAGCCATCTGGACCAGAGCATTTTTTAGTTGGAAGCTTTTTTATTGTTTCTTTGATCTCAGTGCTTGAAATTGGTCTGTTCAGGAGGTCTATTTCTTCCTGGCTAAGTCTAGGGAGAGGATGTGATTCCAAATATTGATCCATTTCCTTCACATTGTCAAATTTCTGGGCATAGAGTTTCTGGTAGTATTCAGAGATGATCTCTTGTATCTCTGTGGTATCAGTTGTTATTTCCCCTTTATCGTTTCTGATTGAGGTTATTAGAGATTTTACTTTTCTATTTCTAGTTAGTCTGGCTAATGGTTTATCTATTTTATTTATTTTTTCAAAAAACCAACTCCTTGTTTCATTAATTTTCTGAATGATTCTTTTGTTTTCAATTTCATTGATCTCTGATTTGATTTTGGATATTTCTTTTCTTCTACTGAGTTTAGGCTTAGATTGTTCTTCTTTTTCCAATTCCATAAGATCTCTTGTGAGATTGTTGATGTGCTCTCTTTCTGTTTTTCGAATGTAGGCATCTAAAGCGATGAATTTTCCTCTCAAAACTGCTTTTGCAGTATCCCACAGGTTTTGGTAGCTTGTGTCTTCATTGTTGTTATGCTCAAGGAAGTCAATGATTTCCTGTTTTATTTCTTCCTTCACCCATCTGTTATTCAACAGAAGATTGTTTAATTTCCATGCCTTTGGGTGGGCTTGAGCATTTTTGTTAGAGTTGAGTTCCACCTTTAGTGCCTTATGGTCTGAAAAGATACAAGGTAAAATTTCAATTCTTTTGATTCTGTTGATATTTGTTTTGTGTCCCAGGATATGATCAATTTTGGAGAATGTTCCATGGGGTGATGAGAAGAATGTATATTCTTTATCTTTGGGGTGGAGTGTTCTATATGCATCTATCAAGCATAGTTGTTCTAGGGTCTCATTTAAATCTCTTACATCTTTGTTTAATTTCTGTTTAGAGGATCGGTCCAGCTCTGTAAGAGGTGTGTTAAAGTCCCCTGTTATGATGGTATTATCAGATATCATATTGCTCAGACTGAGTAAGGTCTGCTTCAAGAATCTGGGAGCAGGTCAGTCAGAGGCGGCGTGGGGAGCGCTGGGAGCGGTTGCAGCGTGCGCGGAGCTGAGTTTGTAAAAATGGAATTTCAAGCAGTGGTGATGGCAGTTGGTGGGGGATCGCGGATGACAGACCTGACTTCCAGCATTCCCAAACCTCTGCTTCCAGTTGGGAACAAACCTTTAATCTGGTACCCATTGAACCTACTTGAGCGAGCTGGATTCGAAGAAGTCATTGTGGTTACAACCAGGGACGTCCAAAAGGCTCTATGTGCAGAATTCAAGATGAAGATGAAGCCAGATATTGTGTGTATTCCTGATGAGGCTGACATGGGAACTGCAGATTCTCTGCGCCACATATATCCAAAACTTAAGACAGATGTACTGGTTATGAGCTGTGATCTGATAACAGATGTTGCTTTACATGAAGTTGTGGACCTGTTCAGAGAGTATGATGCATCACTTTCTATGTTAATGAGAAAAGGCCAAAATATCTTAGAACCAGTTCCTGGTCAAAAGGGGGGGAAAAGAGCAGTGGAGCAGCGTGACTTCATTGGAGTGGACAGCACAGGAAAGAGGCTGCTCTTCATGGCTAATGAAGCAGACTTGGATGAAGAGCTGGTCATTAAGGCATCTATCCTACACAAGCACCCTCGAATACGTTTCCACACAGGCCTTGTGGATGCCCATCTCTACTGCTTGAAAAAATACGTTGTGGATTTCCTAATGGAAAATAAGTCAATCACTTCTATCCAGAGCGAACTTATTCCATATCTAGTGAGAAAACAGTTTTCCTCACCTTCCTTACAACAAGGACAAGAAGAAAAAGAGGAGGATATAAAGAAAAAGGATCTAAAGTCCTTAGATATTTACAGTTTTATAAAAGAAGACAATACACTGACATTGGCTCCCTATGATGCCTGCTGGAATGTTTGTCGAGGAGACAGAAGGGAAGACTTGACCAGATCACAGGTGAACTGCTATGTCCACATCATGAAAGACGGGCTCTGCTCTCGAGTAAACACACTGGGACTCTACATGGAAGCAAACAAACAGGTGCCCAAATTGCTGTCTGTTCTTTGTCCAGAAGAATCATTAATCCATTCATCAGCCCAGATTGTCAGCAAACACCTGGTTGGAGTTGACAGTCTCATCGGGCCAGATACACAGGTTGGAGAGAAGTCATCCATTAAGCACTCGGTCATTGGGTCATCCTGTCTTATAAGAGACAGAGTGACTATTACCAATTGCCTTCTCATGAACTCAGTCACTGTGGAAGAAGGAAGCAACATCCAAGGTGGTGTCATCTGCAACAATGCTGTGATCGAGAAGGGAGCAGACATCAAAAACTGCTTGATTGGAAGTGGCCAGAGGATTGAAGCCAAAGCTAAACGAGTGAACGAGGTGATCGTGGGGAATGATCAGCTCATGGAGATCTGAGTTCTGAAGACTGCTTCCTTTTGGCCCCCAAAACTATAGATGTTGGCTGGCCCACCTACTTGATTCTGTATTTATTTCCCAATAAAGAAAGGCTTCCAAAGGCATGCTGGAGACTTGTGGAGCAGTCCCAGTCTCCACCTCAGGTGGGCTCCAAGTACATTTAAAAAAAAAAAAAATCTGGGAGCATTTAAATTGGGTGCATAAATATTTAGAATGGAAATGTTCTTGTTGTAGTTTTCCCTTGACCAATATAAAGTGACCATCTTTGTCTTTTTTGACTTTAGTTGCTTTAAATCCACATGTATCTGAAAATAAGATTGCAACTCCTCTTTTCTTCTGAATTCCGTTTGCCTGAAAAATTGTCTTCCAACCCTTGACTCGGAGCTTTAATTTGTCTTTTGAGGCCAGGTGTGTTTCTTGCAGACAACAAATGGATGGCTTGTGTTTTTTAATCCAGTCAACCAATCTATGTCTCTTCAGTGGGGAATTCAAGCCATTAACATTTATTGAGATAATTGATAAGTGTGGGAGTATTCTATTCGTCTTATTTTGTGAGAGTCCATTGCTTAGTTTTATCTTTTGCATCAGTGTGGAGGTTAGGTTTTGTCCTTTGATTTCTGAGTTCTTACTTTGCTGCTGATCCATTGTGGTGGTCAGTGTGCAGAACAGGTTGAAGTATTTCCTGTAGAGCTGGTCTTGTTGTGGCGAATTTCCTCAATGTTTGTATATCCGTAAATGATTTGATTTCTCCGTCAATTCTGAAGCTTATCTTAGCAGGGTACAGAATTCTGGGCTGAAAATTGTTCTGTTTAAGTAGGTTAAAGGTAGATGACCATTGTCTTCTTGCTTGGAAAGTTTCATTAGAGAAGTCTGTGGTAACTCTGATGGATTTGCCCCTGTAGGTCAACTGGCGCTTACTCCTGGCAGCTTGCAGAATCTTTTCTTTTGTCTTGACTTTGGACAGGTTCATCACAATGTGTCTTGGAGAAGCTCGGTTAGAGTTGAGGCGACCTGGGGTCCGATAGCCCTCTGAAAGCAGTGTGTCAGACTCTTTGGTGATATTTGGGAAATTTTCTTTTATAATATTCTCTAGTATGGCTTCCAATCCTCTGGGGCATTCTTCTTCCCCTTCTGGAACTCCTATAACTCGTATGTTGGAACGCTTCATAAAGTCCCATAATTCTGACAGTGAACATTCTGCTTTCTCTCTCTTCTTTTCTGCCTCTTTTACTGTCTGAGTTATCTCAAGAACTTTGTCTTCTACCTCTGAAATTCTTTCTTCTGCATGGTCTAACCTGTTGCTGATACTTTCCATTGTATCTTTAAGTTCCCTAATTGACTGTTTCAGTTCCTTCAGGTCTGCTATATCCTTTTTATATTCTTCATATCGTTCATCTCTTATTTGATTCTGTTTTTGGATTTCCTTTTGGTTATTTTCCACTTTATTAGCAATTTCCTTCATTGTTTCCATCATTTCTTTCATTGTTTTCAACATGTGTATTCTAAATTCCCTTTCTGTCATTCCTAACATTTCTATACTGGTGGAATCATCTGCAGTAGCTACCTCATGGTCCCTTGGTGGGGTTGTTGTAGACTGGTTCTTCATGTTGCCTGGAGTTTTCTGCTGGTTCTTCCTCATGAGTGATTTCTTTTATCTGTTTCCTTGCCCTAATTTTCCTTTCACTTCCTCTTGCTCTTTAAGTTCTTGTGCCTGTGGACTAAGTGTTACAGGACCAGAAGGGTGAGAAGGTTGAAGAGCAAAAAAAGGGAATGAAAGAAAGGAGGACCGAGTGATAAGAAAAAAAGAAAAATAGAGAAAGGAGAGAGGGTGGGTATAAGGAATATTGACAAAAAGAAGAGAGGCACAGAAAGAGGGAGACAGGGCAATATAGGTGTACAGTAGGGTACTTTGACACAACCTTAAAAAACCCCACCTTCTGGGAGTGCCCAGTTGCGTGGTTCCCTTGAGGTCAGCAGCTCTTTGCTAACCTGATCAGACACAGTACCCCACCTCCACCAAGTAGAGAGGAAAGACAAAAATGCTATAAATCAAACCAGAAGAAGCAAACAGAAAACTTTACGGGGATAAAATTGGGTGAAAAACCAAATTATATCGGTAGAAACACTAGCAAAAATGAAGTTGAAGTTATTAAAAAAGGCAGCAATGGGAAATTATAATTAAACTAGGAAAATTGAGAAAGAAAAAGGGATCTGTGTGGAAAAGATTGAAATTAAAAAAACAAAAGAACATCAGCAACGTCAAAATAAACAAACAAAAAAAAACAACCAAACCAAAAAAAAAGAAGAAAAAAATACACAACCAAAAACAAAGCAGTTTGTATATGTTATTGAATATTGTCTGGGCAACACGTGGTCTTCTGGGGTATGAGATGTTAGTCACAGTTCTGATACGATTGGATGCTGCTGATTTCTCAAACCCCAGCAGGTAGACACCCTATATCTCTCTTCAGCCTACTTAAAAGGCACTTTGAACTTGTAAACTTGCTGAGCAGAAGCTTTCCCAGCTTTCTCGCTGGAATCGCTGCTGAAGTGGCTATCCACTTACTCAGTGTGCCAAAACCGGTCTCACTCTGCCCCTGAGGGTTAGGGCTGCAAGGCGGCTCAAACCCCACCCTTATGCTACTTGGTTGCTGGGTTACCAGCTCCCACCCGTTTCTAGCTCTGCGACCCTGAGGGCGGAGCTTGCCGGGGCAGATCACTGACAATGGATCCGTGTGACCCAGCGCCAAACACTATTAGCTCCGTCTGGCTCAGCGGCTCAGACTGGGGCCCTAGACAACGGCCAAAGTTCTCCGCACTCCCGCTCAGGCCTTCCCCAAGGCAGTTCAACTCAGTGCCAAGTCCAAGGACATCAAAACAGTTCACAGGTAAGGCCTTTCTGGTTTGCAGTCTCGCTGCTACTGAACTTACAGTTGTGGGCGGGTTTAGACGGATTGAACACACGCGACCACTTGCCGGTTTTCCACTGTTTTAGTCCTCCTCTTGGGGTCCAGAAGTCTCTCGCTGACTCCCTGTATCTTCATAGGAGTGATGATAGGCAGTTCCCACCAGCCAGAGATGCCTGGAGTCCTATCTCCCCAGACTCACGGTGCCCAGATGCAAGGAAGCTGTTACTCGGCTGCCATCTTGCTCCGCCTCCCCTCTGTAGCTTTTTTTAATGTCTATAGCTGACTGCCCTATGAAAGTCATGGCCACGGAAGCCCTCTGTCCTTCAGAGGCAGGGTCAAATGGGGTGTAGCGTCTAAAAGCTTCCATTAGACGCTCAAGAAACACTGAGGGGGGTTCCGTGGCCCCCTGTATTACTTCTCTTACCTTAGCCAAATTAGTGGGGCGTCTTGCCTCCCCACGGAGGCCAGCCACTAGAGCCTGGCGATAGACTGTCAGTTGCTCCCTACCTTCTGCCATGTTGAAGTCCCAGTCAGGTCTGGAGAGGGGAAAGGCGGCCTCGATGATGTTGGGGAGCTGGGTAGGACGTCCGTCCGCCCTGAGTACATTCTTCCTAGCTTCTAGTAAAATCCTCTCCCTCTCTTCAGTAGTGAAGAGAGTCTGTATGAGCTGCTGGCAGTCATCCCATGTGGGCTGATGAGAGAACATCAGGGACTCTACCAACCCAGTCAGGTGTTGGGGGTCGTCTGAAAAAGGGGGGTGATTAGTTTTCCAGTTATACAGGTCTGTGGAAGAAAATGGCCAGTACTGGAGGGGCTGGAGAGGAGGTGGTCCCTCATCTGTTGCCACCGGTGGGGGGCCGTATGCCCTCAGGGGTAGGGCAACAGTAGTGTCGGGAGACATTCCTCCCCAGCGGTGACTCCTGGTACCTTGTGCGGGCCTCCGTGAAGGTTCCCCCGTGGGTGCAGAGGGGGCAATCGCCGGATCCGGCGATGCTGGTCCCCTCTCCCCCCAGACAGGAGCCAAGGCGGGAGGGTATGGGGGAGGAGGGGGTGGAGGGTCGAGGAGAAGAAGATCAGCCTGAATTTCCGGGTAGATCTTCTTAGGGGGGTCTGAGTTGTCGTCCCCTGTTCTCTAACCGGAAGATTGAATAGTGAGCACTCGAGGATTAGACGGGAGCCTGGATGTGGCAGTCCATGGCCGAACCCAGGGGGGCGGATTCTGCACCAGGTCCTGCCAGACTATGATGTAAGGTTGTTGATCCAGATGGGCTCCTGGTCCTCTCTGAAAAACAATCTCTTTAATAGCAAAAATAAGAGATAAGTCAAAGGTTCCTCCTGAGGGCCAGCCGACGTTAAAAGTAGGCCACTCTGAGGAGCAGAAAGTCTGCCATGGACCTTTTTTAAGCTCTACTGACAGATCACGACCTCTTCTCTTCACTTCAGTCCAATGATCTAGAGTTATACTCAGAGGGGTTGTCACAGTCTGTCCCATCGTCAGTGGATATGTCAGAAACACAAATAACAGGAATAACAGAAATATTACAGCTACAAGGACCCACCTACCACACTTGGTCCTTCACAAACCTATAACAGAATCAGACGGGCACGTTTCCTGTAATTTTTGATCGAACAACCGGACTCGATCAGTGCCCTTACAGTAGGAGACTACCAGGCGTCCCTGGTTCTCCTCAATTCCTGGGCCATCCCCCAGGGTTTCAGCCTGTGGTCCTCCGGGCACATCTACCGACCACTGTCCGGCCACTCTCACGAGGTGCTGAACGGCTGCGAAATTGAAAGTGCACACACAAAGTCAAACAAAAGGACTGAAGACACAGACTAGACAGTTTTCGGGGTACCCCTTTCTTACCTCCAAGGTCAACTCTGCAGGTGAGGGGGGGTCGTTATATCCCGGACGAGCCCCCAAATGAAAGACTTGGTACAAGACCCCCACTCTGTCCGGGACTACGACGACCCCAATCAACCGCAAGAGACGGCACTTGATGCAATCAGCAAGAGGCTTTTATTCCAGCATGCTGGGGCTTAGCTCATAACTCTCTCAGGAGCAGAGGAGTTAAGCCCCTTTATAAGTTTTACAAGCTTATACAGGCAAAAACCACAAAGTAGGGAGGAGTAGCAGACATAGCAGGGGGTTTTTAGATAAGAAGAACTCTAGTTCATTACTTAACTGTCTTAAGACAAGATTAACAGTTAAACATTTGCTTAGCCCCTTTATCTGCTTCAGCTCGGGGCTATCTCCTGGAACAGTTACAAAAGGTCACATTCTCATGGTAGGGGGCGAGAGGTACTGCTACAGGTCACATTCTCATGGTAGGGGGCGAGAGGTACTGCTACAGGTCACATTCTCATGGTAGGGGGCGAGAGGTGCTATTACATGGCTGGTTCCTCCCCCCCCCCCTTTGGATTTGGTAGTACTTTCCTTTAGTTTCTTTTGGAGTTAGTAAAATGTTCTGAAATCATTTAGCACTGAGGATTGCATTACTGTGAATATACCAAAACCCACTGTATTGTATGCTTGAAGGGTGGATTTTACGATATGTGAGTAATATAGAAACAAAGGTGTTATTAAAAAATAAGCCTGAGGTAAAGATATTGTAAAACTAAAATAGACAGCCAAAAATTGAAAGATAATTCAAGAAAATCTCCTAGAACGTGGGAACAAAGAAGAGGACATTTGAAAAGATAAAAGAAAAAAGATATTTAGAACCAATTTGTAAGACCCAAGATGGCACTTCTTTATAGAAGTTTTATATGGCGCTTTTATATAGAAGTTTCAGAAAGAGAGAGAGAGAGAAAGCGAGAAAGGAGAGGATAGGAAATTAGCAAAGAAAGAATGTGAGGCTTTCTCAAGTGTGAAGAAAAACATTCAAACTGAATGGGCTTATCGAGAAGGAAGTAGAAAGGATAAAAACCCTCTAAATTAGACACCATTACTGTGAATCCTCGGAGTGCAAGAAAGTGGAATACATAGTTATATAGTTTAAATACTAGTGATTAATTTTGAACTTTTAGAATCAAAGTATAGAAAAAGCACATAATACTAAGTCATGGTTATGGAGTAATATAAATGCTATCAATCTTGATAGGGTAAAAATAAAAGTGCAGGTGATTTAAAAAAGGAGAGCGGGAAGGACAAGGGACTTAGGAACTCTGCTCAGCACTGGGACACCCGTAGGATGTTGTGTTTTCTCCCGCTCCTTCTCATGGTTTTCTTTCTTTCTTTTTTTTAATTTATTTATTTTTATTGTTAAATCATAGCTGTGTGCATTAGTGCAATCAAGGGGTACAATGTGCTTGTTTCATATACAATCCGAAATATTCCCATCAAACTGTTCAATGTAGCCTTCATGGCATTTTCTTAGTTATTGTATGTAGACATTTGTATTCTGCCTTTATAAGTTTCGCCTGTACCCATCCTAAGATGCACCATAGCACTGAGGATTGCACCCTCAGTGTAATGTGGCCCCACCCATTACCCTCCCTCCACCCTAACCTCCCCCCTCCCTTCCCCTTCTGTGGCCCTTTTCTCATAGTCTTGTGCTATAGTTGGGTTATGGCCTTCATGTAAAAGCTATAATTTAGCTTCATAGTAGGGCTGAGTACATTGGATACTTTTTCTTCCATTCCTGAGATACTTTGCTTTCTGTCATTGTGGCTATCTCCCAGAGGAGAGCAGATAAGCGTATGCCTGAAGGGAAGCTCTTGAGCTGTTTGCGCTGCATTGTTTACAAAACTCCTAAGCCATCCTTTGTACATGAGATTCTGGAGCTTTGACATTCAAAGTTGCCTCTTTTATCTATGTATCAGTATGGGTATTTTTGCTATAATATATATGTATTCCTGAAAAACTTGTGCTTTGCAAAATCACATTCTATCAGTGCTCATGGTTGTAGCAGAAGCCCATTCAAAACTCAGTGTCACCTTGTAATTAGAGTACTAACAAAAACAGCAGGAATCTTGATAAAAATACCAGCAGAGTTATAAAGACAGGCTAAGGTCGTATAAATAAATGGTACAGTATTTTTAGGGCCATTTGTGAGCAAAAGAGTTTACAGTAGCTCACTGGCAGGGGGTGTAGAAGGAGTTGAGGTTGCTTAGTTTGGAAGGCAAAGGCAAAATGCTCTGGCAACCAGCGTGAATGAAACAGGAAGCACTTCCAAACAGGGCACCCGGCCAGCAGAGCCAAGAGCAAGGGTGGGGGATGAATGGACTCTTCATGTAGCACTCAGCTCCGCTGTGACTTGCAGCGTTCAGTTGTGCCATGTACTTTAAGTTAGTTATTTGGTGACACAATCTTAAAATAATGGGGAAAAAATAACAAATAAACAATCATGACTTTTGTGTAATACTGACAATATTCCTGTTTTCCAGTAGTGTATAAAGTAATAAAACAGATTTGTATTACAATGTATTATATTTCAATATTCTAATATACTTTGCCTTATATTAGAAAATGATTGAAAAGGACAAAAATGAAATGCTGACATTTGATTTCTAAGAGCAAGTCTTAAAACATGTCTGTTTACTCCAATTCCACACACCGAGTTTTCATTCATATTTGTGGAGTAGAATGAATAAAAACCATGCAATGATGGTATGATTATTTCTTATATCATATAGAAGAGTTTTTTAAATTTAATAGCTAAATATTTTATTTTAGACAGAATTTCTGATAATGCTTCCTCTTTCCCACTACACAGTTTTGCAATTAAATCAAATCTGTTATTCTTTAAGAATGCCAATAAAGCATTATATACATGCAGATATTTCAAATGTGCTTTACTAGGCCACAAAATAGATTGAGAAAGCTATGATTTGTCAAGTGTATGTAGTAATTGGAAGACTAGGCTTCATAGGGCACTTGAATTCAATATTGTAAGGATCACAGAGAATATTAAAATATATAATGTTAAATCTTTTTATTTTCCAACTCTGTAACCTTTTACTCAAGAGTTAATTATATTTTAATAAGAATTTTAAAAAGTATATAGAATTGATGGTTGGTTAAATATCATGTTTTCCTTTTAGCTAAATTGAAATCAGAAGCCTGTTTCTTTTCCTTAAAAATGAAATAAGAAAATGCCTAATTGCTTCTCTTATTTGAAAACTCTTGTCAAAAGTCAAACTTTCCAGAAACTTGTTATATATTTATGTAGTCCTGCTATTAAACAACTTTTGTTTTTATATGGCACAAAGCCTTCTGGGTTGACATTTTAAAATCACCATGTAAATCTGCCTGCTAAGGGTGATGTTTGTTTGCTTATTTTTGTAATGTGAGGTAAGAATAAACATTCTTTCCATTACCTGTTGAACACCTGGTTCTTGTTGCTTGCTGTTTTAGTTGATACGAACCAAGAAGCCCTTATTCTCACTATAGCACATTTGGTAGTCAATTAGTTGATATCTGTTGGTTTTCTGTAAGGTTATGATTAAAAATAAAATTTGAAAGTGTCACAAGCCTATATATTAAAGCATCTGTGTGAAATACTCCTTAACTTAAAGTCCAGTTAGCATATTATGGATTTTTAGGGGAAGAAATGTCTGCTTTCTTGACTTGTATCTAATGAAGGGTTAGTGGCATGAGTGTGTCAAAAGGAGATACCAAGCAGAGCGGAATAGAGCAGTGAAGGTGAATCTTGCTAAATTCACAGTTGAGGGTTCTGTTGTCATTTTCTGTTAGGAAATATACTCATTTATTCCTTCAGCTCATATTCCTCAGGAAGGAAGGTGGCATTACATAAACACAGTGACTGAGTCTGAATCTCAGCTAAGAAATGCTAACTGGATAAAAAAATGGACCATGTTTTTTAAACAAAGACACGCTTTTCTTTAAGATACATGTAGTTATAATAGAAATCTAAATAGTTTCTCCGATGACTTTTTCTACTGATTCCCATTTCCTGCATTCTAAAACATAGTTTATATTACAAATAACTTGTATGTATTTTAAGCCTGTTTATTCCTCCCCTCGGTTGAGGAGATGGTATTGAAAGGTAGGCCTTTTTTATATCAAATATGTGAGGCTTGGGAGCCCCTCCCCCAGAGATATACTCCCCAAAGACCACCCCATTGGTCAGATTTCAATCCCACCTTTACATGAAAGGAGGCGTGGGGAAGATGAGTCAATTAGGCTTTCTCCCGTGAAGGCCAGGAGGTACAGACTGTTTTGAGTTAACCACGATCACCTGTTAAGGGCTTGATTCAGGGCCACTGTTGTTTTGACCGCTCTATAAGGTTCTGAGGCTTTCCTCAGCTGACTTCTTATGGAGAGAAAGCTTATGCCCGCTCACCTGCCCCCATGAGCTGGATGAAGGTGGATGTCCTCATCTTTGCTTGCTGGAGGCCACAGCTGAATAAAGGGCACGTCACAGCTACCTTAAGCTCCAGGGGGTTTCTCTGGTGGGTCTGAATCCCTTGCCAACTTCCTGGCACTACAGGAGGTGTGACAGGCTCAGAGGGATGTTGTGAAATGATTAGTTGAATTTTAATGCACAATTTGCGTTGACGTGGACCAATATATTTCTCAGCACCTTTTTTCGCCTGTGCTAAGGCCCTATAAAAGCAACAGCCTTTCAGCCAGCTGGTGCTCTGATGCTGTTTTGAGCTTTGCCCTTGAAGTTTAAAGGCTGTAACCATTCTCCGCCTCTGGGGATTTGTCTCCTCACCAGTCCACCTTTCAGCATAGAGAATCTTTCACATTCTCAAGGCATTTCGTATTTTTCTTGGTAATACTTGCCACCGTCATGATTACATAGTTATTTATATGATTAGTAAATGAATGTCTCTTGGTAGATTAAATTCTCTGTGTTCAGGAAACACAATGCCATCTTCTGCAGCATAGTGTTTATACAAATAAATGGAGTCCAGGGAAAGCTCAGGATCTGAAGCCATTTCATGTGAAAATTTATTTTCCCAATTAATGTAATTAGTGTCAGAAGATATCATTCCATAAAAATATTAATCATTTGTAACAAAGGTCCCCCTCTTTAAGAGACAATGACAAGTTATAGGCTGAATTAATTTGGAGATCATCAAGTTGTCATTTGTCTTATTTTTTGGCCACAAAGGCTAGGATTTCTGTGGGGATATCTTCATGGGTCTATTCCTAGAAGCAGAAACAGTGCCTGTCACCGGAAATACATGTTGAAGTAATGAATTAATAAAAGT
Organism: Nycticebus coucang; assembly: GCF_027406575.1. NCBI lineage: Eukaryota > Metazoa > Chordata > Mammalia > Primates > Lorisidae > Nycticebus > Nycticebus coucang. The sequence continues at coordinate 3,275,281 of NC_069802.1, forward strand.
TAAGGACACTCAGAACTGAATAGTAAGGGCTGGGCAAGGTGGCTCATGCCTGTAATCCTAGCACTCTGGGAGGCTGAGGTGGGTAGATTGTTTGAGCTCAGGTGTTGGAGACTAGCCTGAGCTAGAGTGATGTCCCCCTGCCCCATCTCCACTGAAAATGGAAAAACTAGGCCTAGTGTCAGATGCCTAGTCCCAGTTACTCAGGAGACTGAGGCAAAAGAATGATTTGAGCCCAAAAGTTTGAGGTTGCTATGAGCTATGATTGCATTGGCACTCTACCCAGGTCAATAGAGTCAGACTCTATCTCAAAAAACAAACAAAACAAAAACAACAAAGCACACACACACAACTGAATAATAAGAAAACAAGACAACTTTTTGTCTTGTTCGGGCAGCGCCTGTGGCTCAAAGGAGTAGGGCACTGGCCCCATATGCCGGAGGTTGCGGGTTCAAACCCAGCCCTGGCCAAAAACTGCAAAAAAAAAAAAAAGAATCCTAGGTGATAGTGGCAAAATCAAAATTCATAGAATTGTTACACTACAAAAGGTGAATTTTACTATATGTAAAATTAATAAAACAAAGAAAATGTTAATGAGCTTTTTTTCTATTAGAACTTGCACAATCAAATTGCTAGCTCGCTGCTTTGAGAACTGGAAATGAACCCATGCTTTACCACGGGACCAAAGAAACTAGTGAGACTCCCCTTCCTCATTACTACTGGTGTTCTTTTTCTTTAGATGCTTATTCTGATAAACTGGTAAAAAGGAACTTCAAAATTCTTAACCTTTTCAATATGTACTTCTACACTGCTGGTGGGAATGCAAATTAATACATTCCTTCTGGAAAGATGTTTGGAGAACACTTAGAGATCTAAAAATAGATCTGCCATTCAATCCTATAATTCCTCTACTAGGTATATACCCAGAAGACCAAAAATCATGTTCATTGCAGCCCAATTCAAAATTGCTAAGTCATGGATAAAGCCCAAGTGCCCATCGATCCATGAATGGATTAATAAATTGTGGTATATGTACAGCATGGAATATTATTCAGCCTTAAAGAAAGATGGAGACTTTACCTCTTTCACGTTTACATGGATGGAGCTGGAACATATTCTTCTTAGCAAAGTATCTCAAGAATGGAAGAAAAAGTATCCAGTGGACCCAGCCCTACTATGAAACTAATTTATGGCTTTCATATGAAAGCTATAACCCAGTTATAACCTAAGAATAGGGGGGAGAGGGAGGGGAGGAAGGGAGAGGATGGGTGGAGGGAGGGTGATTGGTGGGATTACACCTGTGGTGCATCTTACAAGGGTACATGTAAAACTTATTAAATGTAGAATGTAAATGTCTTAACACAATAACTAAGAAAATTCCAGGAAGGCTATGTTAACAGTGTGATGAAAATATGTCAAATGGTCTATAAAACCAGTGTATGGTGCCCCATGATCGCATTAATGTACACAGCTGTGATTTAATATAAATAAATAAATAAAAATAATGTAATGAAAAGACAGAAAACTATGTTGCAGACTTTTAAGTTTCTTGTGGCAAGGACTTTCTTTTTTGTGTATTATGATCTTTAGTAAAAACTGCTTATTAAATGTGATATGCTTTCCAGCTGTGGGCATGACAGTAGCTCTCAGCACCTCAGGGAGACGCAGCACACACCTTGTTTTCTACCTCATGGAGTTGCCATGAGAATCCAAAGAAGGCATGTCTGTATGAGTACTATGTAAACTGGAAAGCATTAGATACATGCAAGCAATTTCATTGTCAAAGGAGATTTAACAAACAAACAGATTTGGATTTCGGTGTCAAAGAACAGCCCACAAACATGGCAGGGTTAGGTTATGTCGTTTGCATTTGTAAGGTAAAATCCTGGTTATAGTTGAGTCCTTCACCCAGCAAGTGTGCCATATACCTGTACATTGTTTATTTATTTAGACAGACTCTCACTAGAGTGCTGTGCTGTCACAGCTCACAGCAATCTCACTCTTTTTTTTTTTTTTTTAAACTGGAGAAGTATCTTTATTGGCTGGGCAGCCTACTTGAGAGGGATGAAGCGAGAGGAGTGGGTGGCCCCAGTGCCAGGACAGCCATGCTTCACAGGCTTGTAGGTGATGGAGAACTCCCCTAGGTAGTGACCGATCATCTCAGGCTTAATCTCCACCTGGTTGAAGGTCTTGCCATTGTAGACGCCCACCATGCTGCCCACCATTTCAGGTGGGATGATCATGTCCCGCAGGTGTGTCTTCACCAGCTCTGGCTTCTCCATGGGTGGTGCCTCCTTCTTGGCCTTACACAAGCGTTTCAGCAGTGAGCGCTGCTTGTGGTGCAAGCCTCTGTTCAGCCGCCGCCGCTGGCGGGCACTGTAAAGCTGCATCAGCTGCTCATAGGACATATCCAGCAACTGGTCGAGATCCACGCCATGGTAGGTGAACTTGTGGAAGGTCGGCTTCTTCTTTTGCTCCACTTCTGCCATCTTGTCGCTTTTCCGGAAAAGGACTCCCAATCTCAAACTCTTGAGCTCAAGTGATTCTCTTGCCTCTGCCTCTCAAATAGCTGAGACTACAGGCACCCGCCACAATGTCTGGCTATTTTTTTTTTTTTTGTAGAGACAGAGTCTCACTGTACCACCCTCGGGTAGAGTGCCGTGGCCTCACACAGCTCACAGCAACCTCTGACTCTTGGGCTTACGCGATTCTCCTGCCTCAGCCTCCCGAGCAGCTGGGACTACAGGCGCCCGCCACAACGCCCGGCTATTTTTTGGTTGCAGTTTGGCTGGGGCTGGGTTTGAACCCGCCACCCTCGGCATATGGGGCCGGCGCCCTACTCACTGAGCCACCGGCGCCGCCCATGTCTGGCTATTTTTAGAGACTAGGTCTCACTCTGGCTCAGGCTGGTCTTGAACCTGTGAGTTCAGGCAATCCACCCTCCTCGGCCACCAAGAGTGCTGGGATTACAGGCGTGAGCCACTGTGCCTGGCCCCCTATGTTGTATCTATTAGGTGGAAATTTGTTGAACCCCTTCTCTTCTTGAATTAAATTGTGTTTTCCTCTTGTGTGGGTCTGCAGTTATTCATCTGCTAGTTTCAGATTAGTACTGAGTACATGGTATGCTTGCTTTTCCATTATCGAAATACATCTGGAGAATGTTCTCCAAATACATCTGGGTAAATGCAAAAGATGTAAAATCTCCATCCCTTTTTATGGCTAAAGAGTATTTTATGGTATGTGTGTACCACAGTGTATTAATCCATTCAGGTGTTATTAGGCACTTGTGTTGTTTCTACATCTTTGCAATTGTGAATTGAGCGGCCATTAACATTCAAGTGCAAATGTCCAGATGGTAAAATGAGTTTTTGTTCTTCTGGGTAGACACCTAGTAATGGGATTGTAAGATCAAATGAAAGGTCTACTTTTAGGTCTTTTAGGATTCTCCATACTTCTTTCCAAAAAGGCTATATTAGTTTGCAATCCCACCAGCAGTTCTTTGCCCTCACCCACCCTCATCTGCAGCTTTGGGACTTTGTGATGTGCGCTATTTTCACTGGGATTAGGTGATAGCTCAAAGCGGTTTTGATCTGCATTTCTCTGATGATTAGAGATGATGAGCATTTCTTCACAAATGGACATTCATCTGTCCTCTTGGGAAGAGATTCTGTTCATGTCTCTTGCCAAATGGTTAATGGGGTTGTTTGCTCTTTTCACCTCTCTTGTTCTAAATGTAGGTGACCATTGTAGCAAATGCACTGTGTGACCCACACCAAACCCTTTCTTCTGTTATCTCATCTTCGGATGTTTTTGCCATCCTAGTTCTCCATACCTTTTTGTTCTGTATCCTCATGAACATTATCAAGAACCCACTGATATCAATGGTAAAGTTTTAACTATACTCATACAAGATTTCTTCTCTTATTTTTTGCACAATCACATATAATTAGAAATACTACCTTTTTACCTCTTAGGTTGATACATTAAATGTCACTGAGAGGTACTTCAAGTTGAGCTTAACAAATATTCATTTGTGTAACTTTATTTGCAAACTTATTTACAGGGTATTGTGTAACAATAAAATGAATTCTACTAGCAATATGTCCCTGGCCAGATCCCTTAACATACCTTTTTTTACATGCAATATGCTGGAATAGTATCATTTTTGGTGTTGTCACTATGTTGTAAAGATCACAGTAACTTGTCAAGCTTGCAGACAACTCTGAAGTTCAGTGCAAATATGAGACCTTGGCATTATCAATGACATCCTTCTCATTATTTTTACTACTCTCAGAAGGGCGTACACTGATAAATTATTATGTTTTTCCAGGAAGAGTCACGCCAGGGCAGCTCACATCCTATATTCAGCTCTTCAAGAACAACCTCAAAGCTCTAATGAATCATTGTGGGCTCCTACAGCTTGGGCTGGCCACAGCTCAAACTTTGAAACACCCGCAGAATGCCAAGTGGGACAACTTTCTGGCTTTTGAAAGACTTCTTCTCCAGGTATGTTACTATGGAAGCTTTGTGGGATATTAATAAAGTTTTGACTTCTAGGGAAAGACGTTGGTATTTATTATAGCCTTAGTGATAAGTCTTTTTTTCTGTGAATTTATTTAGTTTTTTATTGTTAAATCATAGCTGTGTACATTAGTGCAATCGCCTGTACCCATTCTAAGATGCACCATAGATGTGACCCCACCCATTACCCTCCCTCCACCAAAACCTCCCCCCTCCCTTCCCCTTCCTTGGCCCTTTCCCCATAGTCTTGTGCTATAGTTGGGTTATAGCCTTCATGTGAAAGCTATAATTTAGCTTCATAGTAGGGCTGAGTACATTGGATACTTTTTCTTCCATTCCTGAGATACTTTGCTAAGAAGAGTATGTTCCAGCTCCATCCAATGTAAACATGAAAACGGTAAAGTCTCCATCTTTCTTTAAGGCTGCATAATATTCCATGATATACATGTACCACAATTTGCTAGGACTCCCCAGGCAATTGAAGCAGTATCAAAAATACACTACTGGGACCTGATCAAACTAAAAAGCTTCAGCACAGCCAAGAACATAGTGAGTAAAGCAAGCAGACAGCCCTCAGAATGGGAGAAAATATTTACAGGTTATACTTCTGATAAAGGTCTAATAACCAGAATCCACAGAGAACTCAAACGTATTAACAAGAAAAGAACACGTGACCCCATCTCAGGGTGGGCAAGGGACTTGAAGAGAAACTTCTCTAAACTTCATGTGTTTGCACAATCTACAAACACATGAAAAAAAGCTCATCATCCTTAATCATCAGAGAAATGCAAATCAAAACTACTCGTGAGATATCACCTAACCCCAGTAAGAGTAGCCCACATAACAAAATCCCAAAACCAGAAATGTTGGCGTGGATGTGGAGGAAAGGGCACACTTCTACACTGCTGGTGGGAATGCACACTAATACGTCCCTTCTGGAAGGATGTTTGGAGAACACTTAGAGACCTAAAAATAGACCTGCCATTCGATCCTATAATTCCTTTACTAGGTTTATACCCAGAAGACCAAAAGTCACAATATAACAAAGACATCTATACCAGAATGTTTATTGCAGCTCAATTCATAATTGCTAAGTCATGGAAGAAGCCCAAGTGCCCATCGACCCACGAATGGACTAGCAAATTGTGGTACATGTATACCATAGAATACTTAGTGATAAGTCTTACTCTTGCTATGTGTCCTGCATGGTAGTCTCTAAGTGCACCCATGTTCAAATTTAGGTAGAAACTTTTCCATGCCGGTTTTTTAAATTTTTTTTGGCAGTGACATCTTGGGCTTCTCACTCAGTATTAAGGGTATTTTTTGAGCGTTTTATTAATCTTTGAAAACCTCTTTACAATTTTATGCTATTAGGACCTTTCTTTGTTTGATACTTGTTGTATCTTTGTTTAATCCTTGCTATTTTCCCTGTGAAATATTATTGCTTCTATGTAATTCTAAAACAACATATAGCATGTGACTTAAAATGATGTTTATTAAAAGAAAAAAAAAAGAAAATCATGACTATCCTTAAGGAAACTTGGGTGAATTAATCTTAAGACTGTGGAAGCACCCTTCATGGGTGTAATTTCCCAGTAAGCCGATGTCTCTTTTCTTACACACCACAGACAGGATTCAGACTTCTTGTGGCTCTGGCCAGTTGGTACAATAAATCAGAGAGATAGCAAGTGTCTGGCAGTCTAATCAGTCATAGCTTTGAAATTTTTCGAGTTCCTGATTTATTGATTATCTTCTCAGATGAAAGCTAAGCACAATGTCTTCTGATTATCCAAAATACAATCTTAAGCCAATGACTGGGTCTGAATCGCACCCCATGGGGAGAGCAGCTAGGAGCTGGGCACAGTGTTGTGTGGACTGCCTCATTTGCTGCATTGCAGGCCCGCTGGAGTCTGACACTATGAATTTCCCACAGCAAGATCAGACAGCCCTCAGCATGGGAGAAAATATTTACAGGTTATACCTCCGATAAAGGTCTAATAACCAGAATCCACAGAGAACTCAAACGTATTAACAAGAAAAGAACACGTGACCCCATCTCAGGGTGGGCAAGGGACTTGAAGAGAAACTTCTCTAAAGAAGACAGACGCACAATCTACAAACACATGAAAAAAAGCTCATCATCCTTAATCATCAGAGAAATGCAAATCAAAACTACTCGTGAGATATCACCTAACCCCAGTAAGAGTAGCCCACATAACAAAATCCCAAAACCAGAAACGATTAAAGATTGTTTGGGAGATACTGTGGGCAGCTGGGTTAGCAGTGTGAGGAGCGTATGGCCCCAAAGGAAGAATCAGACATTGAAGTCTTCTCAGTTGAGACAGAAAAATAGAACAATCTATTTCTAACATAACCACAGCAACAACAGCAATCATTGTAAGAGGATTACAATGCCAGCGTGTTATTTAACAAAAAGAGTGTCAAAGACCGCATTAGCTGTGTATTTCTATTGGAAATCAACATCAAACTCTACAACTCTGTTTTCCGCGGTGATGAGGTGTGACTTCCCCACCATGTTCTTCTCTCAAGATGAGTGATTGGGGGAGGTTTCAAGCGTTGAGAAAAGAACACTGAGGTGTCTTAATGGTGCTGTGTTTCAGCAGCCGAATATTTGTAGTTCTCTGTGTACTTACTAGTGTGAATTTCTTTCTTAGCAGTTGAGACCTTGTGGTGTTCTCTCTTATCCCAAAAGGATGTATAGAGAATTTTTTTTTTTTTCTGAGACAGAGTTTTACTTTGTTACCCTTGGTAGAGTGCCATGGCAACCTCAAACTCTTGGGCTCAAGAGATCCTCTTGCCTCAGCCTCCGGAGTAGACAGGACTCTAGGTGCCCACCACAACGCCCAGCTACTTTTCAGAGACAGAGTCTAACTCTGGCTCAGGCTGGTCTCCAATTTCTGAGCTCAAGCAATCCATCGCCTTGGCTCCGCAGAATGCTAGGATTACAGGCATGAGCCACCATTGACATTTTTTCTTTATTGTGCTACCATGGTCTAGTTTTGAGAAAACATTATAGTAGCTTTCCCATCTGTTAGTGGGGGTTTCATTGTTGTATTTTTTGGAGTTAATGATTTAAGAACTTAATTAAAAGTAAAATATGCCTGAAAAGGCATCTGGACCTATTGGCATATTGTGGTATTTATATCCTTAGTTGTAACAATATAAATAATCATTAATAACTGAATGATTCAAAACTTTAATTTCTCTCATTCTTTATCTCCTGACTTACCTTCTGCCAGAGGCATTTTAAAATTCCCCACAGTGACTGTGGATTTGCCAATTATTCTATATATATGTGTATATACTGTGTGTGTGTATATATTACCTCACAGGTAATCCATCGCTATTAAAAAACATGAGCTCATATTAATATCACAGTTCTATTCTAATGCCACGGGGTTCATTCTAGTTTTTTCTGTTTCTATAGCTGTAACTCCCTTCTGTGGCAGTGAAACCTGTATCCTAATGTCGTGGACATCTTTAGTTACCTAATTACCCCTAGTATGTTACCAATCTTCCATCAGGGCTGCCTCCTGCTCGCCCTGATGCCTCCTCACCTCCCCTGAGCGCTCTTCTTGCTCCAAGCCCACTTGCACATCCGCTCCCACTCACACACAGGTGCCCCTGTTGAAATTCCCCACGCAGATGCCCTCCTCATCTCGCCGGAGCTCTGACATCCTCCCCTGTGTGGGGGCCCTCCTCAGCCCTCTCAGGCTTTAGCACCCCACAGCGAGCTGCCATTGCCCTCCTCACCTGCAGACTCTGACTCTGTCCTCCACTGTGCTTTCTCAGCCCCTGTGACTCTGACAAGTGTGCAGAGCTGCTGCTCCCTTTGCCCCTGTGCTGCTACATCCTTCCCTCTGGCCTGCGTTCTCCGCTCCGCGCCTGTACTCTCCCTTCCACCCCTGCCTTCTCCCCTCTGCCTCAGTCTCTCTGTCCCCCTTCCACGTATCCTCTCCATACGCTTTGGTGCTGGTGGTCATTGAACACCCTCCTCGCACTGCTCGTGTTCTGAGCAGTGGAATTCTGCATTGGACTCGCGTTGCCCTGCGCTTCCCGTGGATGCCCTTTCCATCCCTCTGGGTTCCAGCAGCCCATGCCAGGCCCTGCCACCCAGACGCTCTCCTCACCCTGCTCTGCCTCCAACACCATGCCCCAGGCTGCTGTTTCCTCCTCTGTGGACACTCTCTTCACACCTTTGGCCTTTGATAACCTGCCCTAAGGCCAGCTGCAGCCTTCCTCGTCTCCTGCCCTAGTACCTACATGCACAGTGTCCTCACCATGCAGTTCACCACTGAATGTCCTCTAAGGTCAGCCCCTGACTCCAAAATCTCATGCCAGTACTTCAAAACAAAACTATACAGATGGTTCTAATTCTAAGCCATCTAATATTTATCATTAATTTTTGGAATTTTTTGTTCCTTGTCAGACTTTTAGCCTATTAGATGTGACCATTTTATTTGATGTAGTTATTTCAGTAAATAGAAAAAGAATAAAAAGACTGGGTAGAACCAGGCAGGGTGGTGTGTCAGGAGAATAAAGTGAGAGTATGGCTTGAGTCCCAGAATTTGAGGCTGCAGCAAGCTATGGACACGTCTGTGAATAGCCTGGGCAACATAGTGAAACTGTATCTCTTAAAAAAAAAGACCAAGGAAAAGAGGTAAACATTTAAAATACTAAATCCCTACTTTTGTCATAACTGCATGTCACTCTGGCTCGTCCTGGGTTCAGCCATTTCCGGGTCTTCACAAGTCAGTGTTTTAGCATAGGTGAACTCACAGACAGGCCATCATAATGCTCTTTGTTTATGAACATGCTTATGTTACGTAGGATATGCTCATCCATTAGGGCAACAAGTCTGAATGTATCATCAGCTGACCCTTTTATAGACTTTGGTTTAAAAGTAGAGCATTTGAGTTTATTTTGAGCATGAGGGCAACTTTTAGCTTTTCCCAAAGGGCTTGAGAACCACTGGGAAATCACAGCCAATGCTGAGAATTGTTTATTTCTTTGGCGCTTCATTTCCACCACTTTCTACCAGGCCTCCCTCACTGAAACCTCACAGTTGTCTTTAGGACCTAAGTAAGAAAAAGAAATCAGTCTTAGAAATCTGCAATTAAAAAGCAGTTACAGCCTTTCTTCTGCTTGCTACTGTCTCTTGGGTCAGTGGTTTGGTTGATCTCTTGGTCATCAGTACATCGAGCACTGTTTGTAAGGCTTGTGTTTGACTCAGGTGCCTAAAAAAATAGATTTAAGAACTTAATTTAGAAAAATAGTATTAGGTGTTCAAAAGACAAACTTTATTAAGTATTATTGGGAAAAATCTAATATTTATTAGAATTGACTAAGTTGGGTGGTGCCTGTGGCTCAGTGAGTAGGGTGCTGGCCCCATATACTGAGCGTGGTGACTTCAAACCCACCCCTGGCCAAACTGCAACAAAAAAAAAAAAAAAAGAATTGACTAAGTTTTAAAAAGCCAAAGGAAATAAAGCATCTTCATAACTCTTTTTTCTTTTATCTCCAGATCCAATATCACAGTCAGTGTTGTGGGCATTGAATACATGTGTGCTCATATCAGATAATTCCATTTCTATTTCAAGTTTAAAATATAGAAAGGAACAAGTTTAACTTGAATATGAATATATTTTTGATTAAGTTAATGAAATGTATTCGTAAAATAGCTTTGCTTTCTTTTAACCCAAGCATACATTTACTTAATTTGGTGGTAAGTGTATGAACAATACCTTTTTCATACCATAGCAAGAAATTTTGACTTAGGTTCCTCCTCTAATTCAGAATAAAGGATTTACCTCCTAGCCTTATTATAAGGATTGAGTGAGACTCTACATGTATTTCACTAAGAAGAGTAAGTACTCAATAAATAGTAGTTATTACTTATTCTCTTAGCTGGGCCAAAAATATCATAAATGCCTACATATTTTATGTGAGTAATGCATTTCATATATTTCATCTAGAAGGTGGTTTCCTAAATTAAAATTTATTAACAGCTGGGCACTGAGGCTCATGCCTGTAATCTTAGCACTCTGGGGGCCCAAGGCAGGTGAACTGCTTGAGTTCAGGAGTTCAATACCAGCTTGAGCAAGAACAAGACCTTATCTCTACTGAAAATAGAAAAACTAGCCTGGCATCGTGGTAGATCCCTGTAGTCCCAGCTACTTGGGAGGCTGAGGCAGGAGGATTGCTGAAGCCCAAGAGTTTGGAGTTGCTCTGAGCTATACGACCATAGCAGTCTGGCTTGGTGCCTATGGCTGAAGCAGCTAAGGCGCCAGCCACATACACCTGAGCTGGCAGGTTCGAATCCAGCCCGGGCCCGCCAAACAACAATCACGTCTGCAACCAAAAAATAGAAGGGCATTGTGGTGGTTGCCTGTAGTCCCAGCTACTTGGGAGGTGGAGGCAGGAGAATCGCTTGAGCCCAGGAGTTGGAGGTTGCTGTGAGCTGTGATGCCACGACACTCTACCCAGGGCGACAGCTTGAGGCTCTGTCTCAAAACAAAAAACAAAACACACACACACAAAACCCCACAGCACTCTACCCAGGGTGACAGAGTGAGATTCTTTCTCAAAAACATTTTTTTTATTAGAGAAGAATAAGTATGACTTAGAAAAATGTTATCTTTTTATATTTACTGTTTGATAATGTTTAAAAGTATTTTTCTTGAAATCTAGATTTCTTTTTTTTTTAATTTTTATTGTTAAATCATAGCTGTGTACATTAGTGCAATCGCCTGTACCCATTCTAAGATGCACCATAGATGTGGCCCCACCCATTATCCTCCCTCCACCAAAACCTCCCCCCTCCCTTCCCCTTCCTTGGCCCTTTCCCCATAGTCTTGTGCTATAGTTGGGTTATAGTCTTCACGTGAAAGCTATAATTTAGCTTCATAGTAGGGCTGAGTACATTGGATACTTTTTCTTCCATTCCTGAGATACTTTGCTAAGAAGAATATGTTCCAGCTCTATCCATGTAAACATGAAAGAGGTAAAGTCTCCATCTTTCTTTACGGCTGCATAGTATTCCATGGTATACATGTACCACAATTTGCTAGTCCATTCGTGGTCGATGGGCACTTGGGTTTCTTCCATGACTTAGCAATTATGAATTGGGCTGCAATAAACATTCTGGTACAGATGTCTTTGTTATATTGTGACTTTTGCTCTTCTGGGTATAAACCTAGTAAAGGAATTATAGGATCGAATGGCAGGTCTATTTTTAGGTCTCTAAGTATTCTCCAAACATCCTTCCAGAAGGAACGTATTAGTGGGCATTCCCACCAGCAGTGTAGAAGTGTGCCCTTTCCTCCACATCCACGCCAACATTTCTGGTTTTGGGATTTTGTTATGTGGGCTACTCTTAGTGGGGTTAGGTGATATCTCAGAGTAGTTTTGATTTGCATTCTCTGATGATTAAGGATGATGAGCTTTTTTCATGTGTTTGTAGATTTTGCGTCGGTCTTCTTTAGAGAAGTTTCTCTTTAAGTCCCTTGTCCATGCTGAAATGGAGTCACGTGTTCTTTTCTTGCTAATAAATTTGAGTTCTCTGTGAATTCTGGTTATTAGACCTTTATCAGAGGTATAACCTGCAAATATTTTCTCCCATTCTGAGGGCTGTCTGCTTGCTTTACTCACTATGTTCTTGGCTGTGCAGAAGCTTTTTAGTTTGATCAGGTCCCAGTAGTGTATTTTTGACACTGCTTCAATTGCCTGGGGAGTCCTCCTCATAAAATATTCACCCAGGCCGATTCCTTCAAGAGTTTTCCCTGCACCTTGTTCAAGTATTTTTATAGTTTCATGTCTTAAGTTTAAATCTTTTATCCAGAGAGAGTCTATCTTAGTTAATGGTGAAAGGTGTGGGTCCAGTTTCAATCTTCTACAGGTTGCCAGCCAGTTTACCCAGCACCATTTGTTAAATAGGGAATCTTTTCCCCACTGAATGTTTTTAATTGGCTTGTCAAAGATCAAATAACGGTAAGTAGCTGGATTCATCTCTTGGTTCTCTATTCTGTTCCAGATATCTACTTCTCTGTTTTTGTGCCAGTACCATGCTGTTTTGATCACTATGGATTTATAGTACAGTCTCAGGTCTGGTAGTATGATTCCTCCTGCTGTGTTTTTATTGCTGAATAATGTTTTGGGTATTCGAGGTTTTTTCTGATTCTGTATAAAACGAAGTATTATTTTTTCAAGATCTTTAAAGTATGACAATGGAGCTTTAATAGGAATTGCATTAAAATTATATATTGCTTTGGGCAGTATGGACATTTCAACAATGTTGATTCTTCCCAGCCATGAGCATGGTACATTTTTCCATCTGTTAACATCTTCGGCTATTTCTTTTCTTAGAGTTTCATAGTTCTCTTTGTAGAGATCTTTCACGTTCTTTGTTAGGTATACTCCCAAATATTTCATCTTCTTTGGCACTACTGTGAAAGGAATAGAGTCCTTGACTGTTTGTTCGGCTTGGTTATTGTTGGTATATATAAAGGCTACAGATTTATGGGTGTTGATTTTGTAGCCTGAGACATTGCTATATTCCTTGATCACTTCTAAAAGTTTTGTAGTAGAATCCCTAGTGTTTTCCAGATATATAATCATATCATCTGTGAAGAGTGAAAGTTTGATCTCTTCTGACCCTATGTGGATACCCTTGATCTCCTTTTCTTCCCTAATTGCAATGGCTAAAACTTCCATTACAATGTTAAAGAGCAATGGAGACCAATGGGCAACCTTGCCTTGTTCCTGATCTAAGTGGAAATGATTTCAATTTAACTCCAGTCAATACGATATTGACTGTGGGTTTGCTGTAGATGGCCTCTATTAGTTTAAGAAATGTCCCTTCTATACCAATTTTCTTAAGTGCTCTGATCATGAAGGGATGCTGGATATTATCAAAAGCTTTTTCTGCATCAATTGAAAGAATCATATGGTCTTTATTTTTAAGTTTGCTTATGTGTTGAATTACATTTATAGATTTACGTATATTGAACTAGCCTTGAGACCCTGGGATAAATCCGACTTGATCATGGTGTATAATTTTTTTGATGTGTTGTTGGATTCTGTTAGGATCTTATTGAGTATTTTAGCATCTATATTCATTAGTGATATTGGTCTATAATTTTCTTTTCTTGTTGGGTCTTTCTCTGGTTTGGGGATCAAGGTGATGTTTGCTTCGTAGAATGTGCTGGGTAATATTCCTTCTTTTTCTATATTTTGGAAGAAGTTTAGTAGTATAGGTACTAGTTCTTCTTTAAATGTTTGGTAGAATTCTGACGTAAAGCCATCTGGTCCTGGGCTTTTCTTTTTAGGGAGATTTTGTATAGTTGATGCTATTTCAGAACTTGACATAGGCCTGTTCAACATTTCCACTTCGTTCTGGCTAAGTTTTGGTAGGTGGCGTGCTTCCAGGTATTGGTTGATTTCTTTCAGATTTTCATATTTGTGAGAGTAGCATTTCTTGTAGTATTCGTTAAGGAATTTTTGAATTTATGAGGGGTCTGTTGTTATTTCATCATTACCATTTCTGAGTGATGAAATTAGAGATTTTACTCTTTTTTTCCTGTTTAGGTTGGCCAAACATTTATCTATTTTATTGATCTTTTCATAAAAACAGCTTTTGGATTTATTGATCTGTTGTATAATTCTTTTGTTTTCAATTTCATTTAATTCTGCTCTGATTTTGGTTATTTCTTTTCTTCTGCTGCGTTTGGGGTTGAAGTGTTCTTCTTTCTCCAGTTGCTTGAGATGTTCCATTAAGTTATTGACTTCGTCTCTTTCTGTTTTCTTGAGGAAGGCTTGCAGTGCTACAAATTTCCCTCTTAGGACTGCCTTTGCAGTATCTCAGAGGTTCTGATAATTCGTGTCTTGATTGTTGTTTTGTTCCAAAAATATGGTGATTTCCTTCTTAATCTCGTCTATAACCCATGTATCCTTCAGCATAAGGTTGTTTAGCTTCCATATTTTTGTGTGGGTATGCAGGTTCCTGTTGTTATTTAGTTCAACTTTTATTCCGTGATGGTCTGAGAAGGTGCAAGGAATAATTTCTATTTTTTTAAATTTGCTGAGGTTAGATTTGTGGCCTAGGATGTGGTCGATTTTGGAGTATGTTCCGTGGGCTGATGAGAAGAATGTGTATTCAGTTTTGTTGGGATGAAATGTTCTGTAGATGTCTGTTAAGTCCATATGTTGAATGGTTAAGTTTAAATCTAAAATTTCTTTGCTCAGCTTCTTTTTGGAGGATCTATCCAGCACTGCTAAAGGGGTGTTAAAATCTCCAACCACTGTGGAAGTGGAGGAAATCGAGTTGCTCATGTCTGTTAGAGTTTCTCTTATAAATTGAGGTGCGTTGTGGTTGGGTGCATAAATATTAATAATTGAGTTCTCATCATATTGAGTATTACCTTTAACAAATATGAAGTGTCCATCCTTATTCTTAATTATTTTGGTTGGTTTAAAGCCTATTGCATCTGCGAACAGGATTGCAATGCCTGCTTTTTTCTGCTTTCCATTTGCCTGGAATATAGATGACCATACCTTCACCTTGAGTCTATATCTGTCTTTTAATGTAAGATGCAATTCTTGGATGCAGCAGAATGTGGCTTGAGTTTTTGTATCCAGTCTGCCAACGTATGCCTCTTTAGAGGACAATTTAAACCATTCACATTAATCGAGAGTATTGATAAGCCTTTCGAGAGACGGGTGGACATTTTTAATCCTTTTGTGACTGTGGAAGTTGGAATTTGATCAAAAATTTTTTGGGTGGGTTTACTTTTGTGGTGGAGAATTACGCTGGTCCTTATGGAGGATAGGTCTAAGAATGTCCTGGAGAGCTGTTTTAGTTGTGGCAATTTTCTTCAACATGTGAATGTCGTTGAAGTATTTAATTTCTCCGTCATACATGAAGCTCAGTTTAGCTGGGTACAGGATCCTGGGTTGAAAGTTATTTTGTTTTAGGAGATTAAAAGTCGATGACCATCCTCTTCTAGCTTGAAAGAATAACAGAGAGATCTGCAGAGAGATCTGCAGTTATTCTGATATTCTTCCCCTTGTAGGTAAGGGTTTTCTTTCGTCTGGCAGCTTTCAGAATTTTCTCCTTCATGTTAACTTTAGTGAGATTGATTATGATGTGTCTGCGGGATGTCTTATTTGGTTTGAGTCGTGCTGGAGTTCTGAAACTGTCTGCTATCTGAATTTCAGAATCTCTTGGCATGTCTGGAAAGTTCTCCTTCATAATCTCATGGAGAATAGACTCTGTGCCTTGTGAAGCCACTTCATCATTTTCGGGGATCCCTATAAGACGAATATTGGTTTTCTTCAAATTATGCGAGAGCTTTCTGAGAGAGTGGTATGTTTTTGCTCTCCATTTCTCTTCTTCTTTGAGGGTTTGGGAGCATTCAAAAGCTTTGTCTTCAATGTCAGAAATCCTTTCTTCTGCTTGCTCCATTCTGTTACTGAGGGATTCTACTGTGTTTCTCAGATCTTTGAGGGACGCAACTTCTTGTCTCAATGTGTCAAAATCTTTGGTCATTTGGTCTTTAAATCCGTTGACTTTTTGAGATGACTTTTGAAATTCTTTTATTTATTTATTTATTTTTTAAATCTTAGCTGTGTACATTGATATGATGACTTTTGGAATTCTAATTCGATCTTATTTGCTATCCAGATCCTGAATTCAATTTCTGACATCTCAGCTATTTGTTTGTGCATGGGGTCTTGAGCTGTTTCTGCCACATTGATCTTTGGGGGAGTTGATCTACTCTGATTATTCATATTGCCAGAGTTTTTCTGTTGATTTCACCTCATGATTGTTTTTCACCGTTGCCTCTGGCTGTCCTCAGAGTTGGGGAGGTGTCTCTCCAAGATTAGACCCCAGCAGGATCACTCTATTGTTGCTGGATCTTTGTAGGGAGTGACCCTGTGTAGTTCCTCTGGGGCTGCTCTAGCTAGGGAGTTCTGGTTGTGGAAGCAGCTCCGGTTTGTGACACACCCAGATCCAGCAACAGGGCTGTGGGTGGTGCACACGGTTCTGGGAGTGCCATGTGCCCAGTGACTCTGGCACAGAGAGCCCAAGGCTCCAGCAGTCTCTGGCCAGGAGAAGAGCTCTGCGCAGAGGCAGGGAGGGCTCCAAATGGCACGCAGCTACCAGAGTCCCTGTCCAGATGAACGGGCTAGTGTGGAAGCTGGGAGGACACAGGAGGGAGGACGCAGGGTTGTGTGGCTCCCGCAGTTTCCGGTCAGGGCATGCAGAGGCCCAGTGGGTGCGGGTCGCGGGTTGTGGGTTGTGGCACAGCTCTTATGGAGGTCCAGGCAGCACCAAGCTCAGGAGTTTGAGGTTGCTATGAGCTGTGACATCATGGCACTCTACCCAGGGCAACAGCCCAAGGCTCCAGTGTGCCAAAACCGGCTCCCTCTGCCCCTAAGGAGTAAGGCTGTAAGGCAGCTCAGTCCCCGCCTTTAGGCTGCTCAGTCAGTACGTTACTTTGACCTGCCCAATCCTTGCTCTGAGACCCTGAGGGTGGAGCTTGCCGGGGCAGTTCTTTCACAATGGCTTCCTGCGCCCAGCTCAGTGGCTTGTCTGGGGCCCCAGACAATGCCAAAGTTCTCCACACTCCTGCTCAAGCTCTCCCCAAGGCAGTTCAACTGAGTGCCAAGTCCAAGAACACTGAAACAGTTCACAGGTAAGGCCTTTCCGGTTTGCAGTCTCACTGCTGCTTGTACTTACGGTTGCCGGCGTGATTAGGTCCATCGAACACACGCAACCAGTTGCCAGTTTTCCACTGTTTTTGTCCTCCTCTTGGGGTCCAGAAGTCCCTTGCTGGCTCCCTGTATCCTCAAAGGGATGATTATAGGCAGATCCCACCGGCCAGAGATGCCTGGAGTCTTGTCTCCCCAGATTCGCTGTTCCCAGTTACAGGGAAGCTGTTACTTGACTGCCATCTTTAATCTCTCCTCTGAAATCTAGATTTCAATCTCATTGTTTCTAGAATGGACAGCTAATGCTTTTTTGCTAAAGTCCCAATTAAATGCTGTTTTTCCCTTTAAAAATTTATTTATCTTTTTTTTTTTTTTTTTTTGTAGAGACAGAGTTTCACTTTATGGCCCTGGGTAGAGTGCCGTGGCATCACACAGCTCACAGCAACCTCCAACTCCTGGGCTTAAGCAATTCTCTTGCCTCAGCCTCCTGAGCAGCTGGGACTACAGGCGCCCGCCACAATGCCCGGCTATTTTTTTGTTGCAGTTCAGCCGGGGCCGGGTTTGAACCCGCCACCCTCAGTATATGGGGCCGGGGCCCTACTCACTGAGCCACAGGTGCCGCCCCTATAGGTTTACTTATTGCCAATTATCATAACAGTAACCAGTCCATGAACTTTAAAGAGAAGGAAACAATTGACTTTTTTGTCAAAATTACGTAGTAAATAAATATACTTTTAGATTGGGCATTAGCAAATGTATTTTTAAAAGTCTTGGGCTTTTTTTGGTTGTTTTAAAAGTGATAGGGTATATTGGTGTGAGTGATAATAATAAACATAATCCCACTGGGTTCAGAAAACTTTGAAACCTCAAAAAAGGGTTTGTGGGATAAAATCATGGCATCATGGAATGAAGATAATGAAAAACAATATCTATTCCCAAGCTCTGTCCAACATTTGTTTTCTCCTCTATAAAATCACCAAAGAATAATACAAGGAAAAAAGCTTTTGAGTACAATTTAGTGTGGTTATAAAGTGATAGCAACATAGTAAAGGAAGCAGCTGTGTTTATACTTTCTAAAACATACACTTTATAAATACATGTGTATTATTCATCTCTAGCTATTTCTTTAGATGGAATTTACACTTTAAATTTTTAAAAATCCAACTTGGAAAAATATTTTGAAATGAAATACTGAGTTATAAAGCTACCCAAGATAATCCAGGTAAAATAGTGCTTTAGTTTTAAATTTTACCCATTTGCAATAAAAAGTAGACATCTGATTTTATTGGTTGCCAAAGCAGTTTTTAATAGGTAGGATTAGGTTTTTAAAATATGTTAGATTTTAGAATGTCTATTTCTATAATGAACCAAGTTTACCTAAACAAAATAATAGTATGTCTGCTAGTTCTATAACGAATTGGTAAGTTGTAGCTGCCAAGCCATATGGCTGAGCTTAGAAATATAATGGCTTATTTTAGTACTATTCCTGACTTCACCAACACCCTGGGAGTCCTTTTTATAATGCCTTGCTTTTAGCCATTTATAATAATTAGGACTGAGTTTTTCTGGGAAGGAATTTCGACCACTCTGCTTCTCGGTGGGCAAGGGCCTTGGTATTTCTACCTATCATCATGAGAGGGATGTTTTCTCTGGTTGGTAAATTTGAGATGATTGACTGGACTCAATTCTGTGTTTTCCCCTTTTTAAGAAGGGCCCTGACCGTGGAGAGCACTGTGGTACTCAGCACTCCAGGGTCAGGGTCTGCCCTTACTGGTGGCAGCTATTTCTTCTTTTTCTACTTTTGACAGCTAGTTGGCTTCAGGAGTGAACACTGTCATTGTTCACGGGAGGCCTGTCCTTGACCAGGAAGAGAAGGCTGCCTGATTCTGGAGCCCACGTTACCAGGCTCACTTGCCTAACAGCCCTGGCATTCTACCACCGAGTCTGAGCTCTTGCAGAACATCTGTGTTGAGAGTGGTATTTGGCCACGTGTCTTCATTAAGCTTTGCTTCATTTCTGAACTTGTTCAGAACTAGGGTTGGAAAGGTTCTATTTTTTATGGTAGGCCCACTGGAGAGCCCAATAGGAATCAGAAGTTGTTTTGAATAAGATGTTTTGAGTTGGGCGGCGCCTGTGGCTCAAAGGAGTGGGGCGCTGGTCCCATATACCGGACGTGGTGGGTTCAAACCCAGCCCTGGCCAAAAAAAAAAAAGATGTTTTTGAATCGTTTTGGGTGAGAGTTAAATGGAGATACATCAGGTACCTTGTTGAGCATTTATATGTAGCAGTTACTGTCAAAGCCAGGTTGGAATTGAGGATATGGTGATATAACATAGGCAGACTTTGATTTCTGAGGATTAAATTGAAGATCACTTTGCATTCTGAAAGTAAAAGGGGCAGATTTGGCTAAGAAAATATTAGCATTTTTCATTGATTCTGAAATGTTCATTTTTCCCCTCATTTTAATATTTTTAATATTTCTGAAATTGGAGTGTGTCTCAGTTCATTTGTATTGCTGTGAGGGAATGCCTGAGGCTTGTTAATTTATAAAGAAAAGAGGTTTACTCAGCCTATGGCTCTGCAGGCTGCATAGAAAACACAGTGCTGGTGTCTGAATCTGGGGAGGGCTTTGGGGCTGTCACCTACAGCGGAGGGACAGCAGCCAGTGCGTGCAGAGAGCATCTGCTGGGAAAGGAGGAGAGAGGAGGGGAGTGCCAAGCCCTTTTTCATAACCAGCTCTCTCGGAAACTAATAGAGCAAGAATTCCTTCATTACCCCGCGGACAGCATCAAACCATTTATGAGGGATCCACCTCTGTGATTCAAACACCCCCAATTTGGTCCCAGCTTCAGGGGTCAGATTTCAACATGAGATTTGGACGGGTCGCACAGCCAAACCATAGCGGAGTACATCTTGCAATCAGTAGCCTATTGTTAATTTAATTACAACTTGGGAGCACATAAAACAATGGTCTTTATTAATAATCAATCTTAAGTCTGCAAGTCAGTGAAATGTGGTTTTTGAAGGTAAGGGGTGGATGAAAATTCCCACATGGACCTGACGTGGTGTCTCTGGTTCTGCTGTACTGGCAAAGCCATCAGAGCAACAGTGGCATTGGAGTGGCAGTTTGTCTTCGTCGGTGGCAGTGTAATAGGGCGTTGGCCACTTGGGATATCCAGCTTGCTGCAGCACCTTTGGTAAGTGAAGAAGGGTGATTTGTTGTCAGGTAACTTTGTGACTATGTAATATCCTGAGGCTATAGCATGATTATTTCAGGGACACTGAAATTTCCTCAATCTGCTTTAGGACTTGAGGGGTGTTTTGGGGATGATCTCTTCGAGTTACACTACGAAATATTGAGTTAGGAAGATTTTTATGAGTAAGTTACTGATAGCTCAAGACTGTGTTGACTTAGTTTAGGTCCATATAGTAAAATATGAGTAGCATACTTTTTCTTTTTTTTCAGACAGAGTCTCACTTTGTCACCATAGGTAGAGTGCTATGGCTTCATAGCTCACAGCAACCTCAAACTCTTGGGCTCAAGTGATCCTTTTACCTCAGCCTCCCGAGTAGCTAGAACTACAGGTGCCTGCTACACACCTGGCTAGTTTTTAGAAATAGGGTCTCACTCTTGCTCGGGCTGGTCTCAAACTCCTGAGTTCAAGCAATCCACCCACTTCAGCCTCCGAGAGTGCTAGGATTACAGGTGTGAGCCACTGTGCCCAGCTTTAAGTAGCATACTTTAAACATTTTTTTTTTAAGAGATCGGATTTATGTCTCTTGCCCAAGCTGGAGGGCAGTGGCATGATCACTGTAACCTTGAACTACTGGGTTTAAGTGATCTTTCTGCCTCAGCCTCCCAAGCAGCTAGGAATACAGGCACATGCCACAACACCTGACTAGGATTTACATTTTCTGGTGGAGATGGAGTCTCATTATGTTGCTCAGGCTAGTCTTGAACTTCTGGCCTCAAGCAATCCTCCCACCTTGGCTTCCCAAAACACTGGGATTATGGGCTTGAGACGCCATATCTGGCCTAGCAGAATATTTTAAGTACAAAAATAGTGCCTTTAAGTTGTTAAAAATCACGACCAATTATCCTCATTAAAATAAACCTTTAATTAGTATTTTAAAGCAATAGAAATGTATAAATATTTGATTACTGAATTTGCTTATTTTTAAACCTGTTTTGTATATAGCTCATTTTGATCACAAACATGCAGGATATTTTATTCTAACTGCTGATTACTCATTTTGAACTATAATTTAGTAAGGACAATATTCCTGGAATTGATTAATGTTATTTAAGAAATATATACACCAAGAAGCACTATCTAAAACATGTGAAGAAAAATAACTTTTGAATATAAAAGCCAAGTTGTGTCTCTCAGCTCCTCTGACCATTTGTGTTGTTTATGCTCCGCTTTCTGTAGATTGCTCCAGGTCCTCTTCATGGTTTACAGTGTTCCCCGTCATTATTAGTTGGTAAGCATTAACTCCAGGGTTAGGATTACAGATCATCCCTTCCCAGCCATGAGCACACATGGTGTGTACGCACTCCATATGTAACAGGCCTAAACAAAGAAAAAAACGAAAACTATAGCAGAGATAACTACGTTGATTCTGACAAATGGGAAACCTCAGGGCTTTTGCGTGTGTGTGTGAAGACAGATTCTTGCTGTGTCACTCAGGCTGGAGTGCAGTTGCCTGATCATAGCTCACTGCAGCCTAGAATCCTGGGCTCAAGTGATCCTCTTGACTGGTTGGCACTATAGGTACATGCTACAACGCCAGCTAATTATTTTTCTTTTCTTTCTTTTTTTTATTTTAGAGATGGGATCTTGATTTTTTTCCCAGGATAGTCTTGAACTCATATGTTCAAGTGATCTCTCCAGCTTGGCCTCCCAAAGTGCTTGGATTACAGTGTGAGCCAACATGCCTGGCCACCTTGGGGTGTTTACAATCGCTAATTCCTCTGATTAGAAGTTCTTTTCTCAACTTTTTGCCTGACTAGCCCAGTTCAAAACTCAAGTGTCTCCAGGGAGGCCTTCCCTGGGTGGCTTTGTGCCAATTTTGTTTCATATTTGTTCCTCATCTTCTAACATTATTTTATGTGCACATTCTCTGTCTCTGCTAGATTATGACATAAGTGAGCGTGAGGACCCTGCATACCTTACTCCTGTGTGCTGGTATATCCTTGGAGGTAGAATCTTCATGTTTGCTCTTGCAGTTAGTAGAGGTCTTAATTTCCCTCCAATGGGAATTTGAGAAGCGCTTATAAACACATGTCACCAAGCCCATTTTGCCTGTCCTGCAGGATGTCAATCACTGAGATGGCATGATGCGCAGCAGAGGAAGGGTTTATTCATATGGCAGCGAGCAAGAAGATGGGAGGATAATTGTCATCCCTGCCTCCCTGAAAATTGGGGTCAGGAATATTTATGGGTGTGAGGACAGATTAGAATGCAGAAATTAGGTAAATGGCGAGCCATATGTGGTCAAGCTTCCTGCTTCTTCATAGGATGTGTCTTCAGAAAATGGCAGTGTTGGCCGGGAGTGGTGGCGCAAGCCTGTAATCCTAGCTCTCGGGGAGGCCAAGGCGGGTGGATTGCTTGAGCTCCTGAGTTCAAGACCAGCCTGAGCAAGAGCGAAACCCTGTCACTATGAAAAATAGAAAAAGTAGCCAGGCATTGTGGCAGGCACCTGTAGTCCCAGCTACTTTTGAGGCTGAGGCAAGAGAATCGCTTAAGCCCAAGAGTTTGAGGTTGCTGTGAGCTGTGACACATGGCACTCTACCCAGGGCATCAGAGTGATATTCTGTCTCAAAACAAAAATTTTTTTTTTTAAAGGCTCAGCGCTTATAACTCAGCTGCTAGGGCTTTAAAAAAAGGAAATGGCAGCATTAGCATTCTTGAGGATAGAGTTTTCAGCCCTCTCATGTCCAAAGGTCACCTATCAGACACTTGCACAGGCCCAGCTGATGGGTCAGTGGTCTCAACCAGCTTGAACTGGCCAAGGAGCTAACTTGGAGTTCCAAAAACGAAGTTAGGCAGCTATTACCATAGTGACCACATCAGAGACATTATCTGCAGGGGCTGCAGGGAGTCTCGTGATGCGTTCCTTGCTCAGCTTTGTGAGATAAAAATGATTTGTAACTTTTAAGAACCATTAAAACAAGCAAGTAAGGTAGGTAAAGTTTAGCAAAGCTGCTGAGGTTTGCCCTTGGCTTCCTTCATGTGGGGTTACTTGCCATGAATTGTTACCGGTAGTGAACAGGTAAATGTTTGAGTGGTTTACGAGAGGCACAAGGGCCGTCTTGTTGTGGCTGTTGGCTTGTATTCTCACCTTTTCCCATAGCATATGGCCACTCAAAGTAACAACTACGCTGTAGCTAGAATGGACCAAATTCCAGTAAATTAAGAGAAGTGATGTGGGCCATTTTCGGGCTGTGCATTTAAAGGGTAGGTACATGCCTTCCCTTCCTCCCATCCTTCCTGCATGCAGAAATTCAGCCAGAAGGGCAGGAGCAGGAGTGGTCATCCTGGATATTGAGAGGAGGCTCTATGTGGGGGATGTGTGAGCAGAAGATGGAAAGACCATGGTGCATTTTCTGGTGATGGTGGTAATACTGTACCAGCCCTAGCTACCTATCTGCACTGTGTATGGGTAAGCAATACATACCCTATCGTGTGGAAGCCACTGTAGTTTTGGGTCTTTATGATAGCAACCAAACTATGTGCTAATGAACATGGTCACTTTGTGCTGCAGTATTCATCAGAGGCGTTTGTGCTGTGAGCTTTGTAATTCTTATCATCTTATAACTACACAGGGAAATGAGGACGCACAATGAATTGTCTGGATTCATGTGCTCTTCACATAACCAGATTCTGGATATTTGGAAATAGTAGTATAAAGGTTCAACTTATTTTAATGCAACACTAAATCGATAGAATTATAACTTTTTCCAAAGAAATGTATTGTGAAAAATTCTCAGATGACAACCATTAGGAATTAGAGATCTGAGCAGCCTGGCGTCTTGATCCTTAGATGCTCATGTGATTAGACTCTTATTAATGGACAAGACCTCTGCCTCTCATTTTTTTCACAATTCAGAACACCTGATGGTCACTGTCTTATATTATCATGGAGATAGAATTAATAAACTTCACTGGTTCTCAAAAATATACACCTTCTCAGGGCGGTGCCTGTGGCTCAGTCGGTAAGGTGCCAGCCCCATATACCGAAGGGTGGCAGGGTCAAACCCGGCCCCAGCTGAACTGCAACCAAAAAATAGCTGGGCATTGTGGCGGGCGCCTGTAGTCCCAGCTACTCGGGAGGCTGAGGCAAGAGAATCGCTTAAGCCCAGGAGTTGGAGGTTGCTGTGAGCTGTGTGATGCCACGGCACTCTACTGAGGGCCATAAAGTGAGACTCTGTCTCTACAAAAAAAAAAAATATATACACCTTCTCTCCATCACTTTCATTCCTTCCAAGGAAGCTCTTTCCCTCTAGTTCTTTGCCAAGAGAGGTGTCGCTCCCAAATGGTAAAAGGAAAAAGCTGAAAAGCCTTTTCCAGAAAACAAGTGTTTTGTTTCATTTGGGTCATAACAAGCTGTTGAGCGCACACTGTCTGCTAGACAGTGAAGTTATGAAACTTAAATATAAATTGTTTCCTGGATGTGCACACAAATTATTTTGTAATGTGGGTTAAATTTCAGTACTACTTTCTCCATTTTCAGGGACACAAGACTAAGTAGGATTATGTAGCTTGATATCGAAGTTCTGCATTTGTAGTATTGCCTCCGTGAGAAAAATAAATTCTAGATTATGATCAACCAATTTTTAAATGAATTTTTTTTCTTTTTCTTTTTCTTTTTTTTTTTTTTTGAGACAGAATCTCGCTTTGTCGCCCTCATAGAATTCATAGCTCACAGCAACCTCACACACGTGGGCTCAAGGAATTCTCTTGCCTAGAGCTCCTAGAGTGCTAGGATTACAGGTGTGAGCCTCCAGGTCAGGCCTTTAAATGAATTTCTTGAACTGCCGATTCAAACTTAAGAACTATATAGCACAGGTTAGAGAAGCTGTGAATTTGACCATGACCCTACCTCTCTATTAAGACATGAAAGCCAGATTAAAACTCAGATCTGCCCGATCCTGAAGCCATGCCCTTTGTTACTACGCACAATTATTGGAATATCTTTCCTGAGGCGAGGTGTCAAAATGTCTTTTGGCCACTTTCCTCCACACTCCTGTTATACTTTTTCTTATTAGGATAAAAGTTTTTAAATCACATTGCATATTAAGATTAAAAGGTTCCAAAACACAATAATAACCCATTAATAAAAGGTTCAGTATGTACGTGTTTAAACTGATAACTTTCACTATGGGTACCGGGATCACAAAAGTGCAGTTTCCCACTAATATGTTTTTCTTTGATATATCTATAAATTTGGTCTTTAGGTTAGATTTTTATCTTGAGTTTTACTCATTGGCAAGCTTTTAATTCAACCCTTATGACTGACACATTTTTCCATGAGAAATGTTTTTCTTGTAGAATAGTTATTTCCACACAATACTTTGATAGTAGAGATGGGCAACATTTCAATAGTTATTGAAATAACTATTCAATGAAATAGCTATTTCATCTATTGCTATTTCATCTAATAGCTATTTCTTCTATTGATAGAAGAGATGGGCAACATTTCAATAGTTATTGAAATAACTATTCAATGAAATAACTATTCAATTTTGCCCATATCTTCTATCAAAGTATTGTGTTTTTGAATAATAAAAGAAATAGAAAATATAAAATAATGCCAATGAACTTTTGTTTCTTTGCCCATGGTAGGCACATAGCTAGATTTGGAGTTGGTGAATTTGTGTCAAGCATGTGCTTAGAAATTGAGAATCGAATATATAGGCTATGTCAACCTGCTTTTAAACTGGGCTGGCCGTGGAAGCAATGATATCATGTGTTATTCCAGCTGGAAGCCAGAGTTAGTAATCAGGCAAAGTAAGTTCAAGGCTAACAATTTTGGTTCTTAGCATTTTGTGGTTCTACCAAAAAAGTTTCAAATACACATTTTATGCCAGTGGCTAACAGTGCATATGAGTGGGTCTTCAAATTAATGAAAAACAAGGATATAACCATTCTGGTTTGCTTGACCAAAGGGGAAATAATAATGACTTGCTCTTCCCTTCACGGATGGAATCATCTCTCCTGAGCCATTCCCTCTAGTTGTTTGTACCTTGTTGGCCACCCCGATGGTTGCTGGAATGTTTTTTTTTTTTTCCTTTCTTTTTTGAACATATGGATTCTTAAGAGTGAAAGGAATAGCACTGCTAATTGATGTTTTCTCTTTTTTTAATGTTAGTCAGCCTTGGCGAAACCTAGTCTTGCTTCTGCCCATTCACAGGACATCTTGGATATAACCTAAAGGCTTGTTTTTCTGAAGGAAGCCTATGCTTAGGCTGGCTGCATATCTAGAATACTTCTTTCTGCTTAGGGTTCTGAGTGCTAGAGTTTAGCTTAACATTCGTGGGAACTAAACATAGACAGTGGGATCAGGCACAGGTGCAGCTTTCTCTGTGAGTCTCTGCAGTGTCGGCGCCTTGGTGTCCCCCTGTGTTACCCTGCACCTTACTTCCGTTTTAAAGCACCTCACCAGAAATGGAAGGGCAGGAGAAGTGGAAGACTCCTGAGTTGGAAGCTGATCTGTCTATCAGTCTGTCTGCTGAATTTTCTCCAGAATGTTTTGACCCCATTCTCCAGAATGTCAAATGGCCTACATCTCCTACAGAGAGACTTATTTTAGGAGGAGTACACGTGTAGCCCTCCTCGGCACTTTCTTTAATCAGGGCTTTCCTGTGGGAGAAGTACTAGTTTAAAACTGTTAGTCTAGTATTGCAGTGTCATTTTACAAACATAAGGCAAATACTTCTTCCAGAGCACTGTTTTTCAACCATTTTAATCTCACGGCACACTTGAACCTATAGGTAAACTTCCACACACTTAAATGAAGTCGATCAAACAAAAGAGTAAAAAAA